>NW_011500369.1:0-11287 GCF_000495115.2 Populus euphratica | reverse complement strand
TAGTAGTAGTAGTAGTAGTAGTAGTAGTAGTAGTAGTAGTAGTAGTAGTAGTAGTAGTAGTAGTAGTAGTAGTAGTAGTAGTAGTAGTAGTAGTAGTAGTAGTAGTAGTAGTAGTAGTAGTAGTAGTAGTAGTAGTAGTAGTAGTAGTACTAATAATAATAATAATAATAATAATAATAATAATAATAATAAAGAAAAAGAAGGAGAAGAAGAAGAAGAAGATGAGAACTTTGAGATGGAATATTAATGTAACGATTAAACAATGATAATAACAAATGTCAAGGTTAGAGGTTCCACTAATGGTATATCAAACAAGTATAGTATAAACTCTTATTATTGAATTGGAAACCACACACAAAGGAGGTTCCAATCAGATTATATATTGTTAACATGATTACATTAGTCATCTTATTCAATTAATGCTAATACTTGTAAATCTCGTCAAGCATTCATGATTATAACTTATGTTAACAATAAATCAAGTTCCTTTCATAGCTCAGGTGTCGGTTATACCATACATTATGGGCTATGAAAGTGCCAAGCATTTGTTGTACCAAGTGTTATACAACATAAATCAAGATTAGTCATTTAACAAGCAAAGTATTAAAGAGTGAACAAGATAACAAATATAAAACATGTTAGTATCAAACATTAAAGTCCATATTAAGTTTACATTATACTTATTCTTACACCATTAGTGTAACCTTTTCACCTTGACATAATTAACTTAGCTAGACATAATGAAAGAAAGCAAAATAGATAAACAAAATAAGAACATAAAAGTTAACTAAGTAAAGGAAAGGAAATGAAAGGCATAAACTTAATATTAATGAAAACAAAGCATAAAAAATACAAAGAGAGAAAGGAAGAGCATGATCTTGATCTGGAAACCAAGATGCCTAAATGCATGGCAAATGCCTCCTTTTATAGGCCAAAATTAGGAACTATTGATTTGATGACTAATTGATAAGTGGGTGGCCAACTTTTGACTTGGTGACAATCTTTATCTTCTCTTGTCTGCCCAAAACGTCATTGATAACGTCAAAACTGGAGCCAGTTGCAAACATGAAAGTTGTAGGCAATTGTCTCAGCTTTCTTGTGTAAAAATTTCAGCTCATTTGGACTTCTAGAACTCCAGATATGGCCAAAATACCGAACAGTGCTCGGGCTGGAAGACAGATTCGGGCTTCTTTGTTGTTGCTACAATTTGGACTTGATAATGGCCTTTTTAGATCTTGGGCTCCATATGAAAGTTGTAGGCCTATGTCTTACCTTTCCATCCATATAAATTGGACCTAAATCTGAGATATATAGCTCTAGATATGACCCAATTACCGAACAGTGTTCCGGTTTGGATTGCACCGACATCTCTTTTCTAAGTTTGGCCATCTCTTTGCCTTTGCAATTTAAGTTCTTCAAGTCATCATTCAATCCTTTCATTTATGTGATAGGCTTGCATTAAAAATAGACATTTACCACAAATTATAGGTATCTTATATTATTAGATACATTATTATAAAACATATTTTAGTTAAGGAGTTATTGATATTTCAAGTGTAAAATGATGATATAAAACCATGATAAAAATACACTTTTAAGTACTAATCATTAATCTTCCATCTCAAAGTTATCATCAACTTCTTTTTCTTTTTCTTTTTCTTTATTACTGTTATTATTATTATTACTACTACTAATACTACTATTACTATTATTATTATTAATATTATTACTATTATTGTTAGTTTTAGCATTTAGTGTTATTATTGTTACTATTGTTGTTGTTCTATTATTGTCATCTATAATTATGTTAAATGAATGATTTGAAATTAACTTTCTAATACATGAAAAACCCTTTGAATTTGAAAATTTGCACATGTTCACCATTATTTTGTGTACAATCTTATTAGTTTAAATTATTTCGTTAGATTCAAATCCATGACGAGTGATCAATTGGTCTAAAACAATTTGATGCTATGCTAGCAAAAGAAAAAACTATAACTAAAATTGCTTAGTTTTTTACTGTTGACTGCATAATGCAGTCCACAACGCAAAAGCTAAGTTGTCTTTTTTTTTACTTTTTTTTCTTTTAATGAATTTTTTTTTTGTTTAATTTAGTTTGTTAATATTAAATTTTTTTATTAAGTTATCAAACTTTCATGACACGGATCTCAAATTTGACAAGTTAACCTCGAATGACGAGTTAACTAGGAAATTTTTATTTTATTTTTTATTTTTTTGTTTAGTTTAGTTTGTTAATGTTAAATTTTTTTTTATTTAGTTATCAAACTTTAATTAATTTTTCTCTTTTTCTTCATTAGTTCTTTTCTTCCTGTAGTTTTTTTTCTTTAGTTTTTTCTTTTTAATTAATCTATTTAATTATCATAGTTTTATGACACAACCTTGCAGTCAGACCCACATCTAAGGCTCTTTTTTTTTATTTAGTTATCAAACTTTAATTAATTTTTCTCTTTTTCTTCATTAGTTCTTTTCTTCCTGTAGTTTTTTTTCTTTAGTTTTTTCTTTTTAATTAATCTATTTAATTATCATAGTTTTATGACACAACCTTGCAGTCAGACCCACATCTAAGGCTCTTGAGTCTAGTGTTGCAACCAGACTCACTTAAACTTGAGTCATGTAAGTTTAATATTATTATTAATATTATAAATATTACTCTTGGGTCAAGTATTGCAACAAGACCCAAGGCTCTTGGGTATATCTTTGTAAAAAAACCTAACACTCTTAGATTCTTAGCTTTTTATATATATATATTTTATGTAAAAAAAATTAACCCGTGGCATATGCCTTTGTTTTTTTCTTTTTCTTTTTAAGCCTTTTACTATGGACTGCACAAGGTAGTCCAAAGTGAAAAAGTTGATGCCTTTAGTTTTTTTTTAGTTTTTTTTAATTTAGTTTCTTAATATTAAATTATTTTCTATTTAATTATCAGACTTTCATGACACAAATTTTAAGTTTGATGAGTTAACCTCATTGATTCAGATTTTTTTCTTTTTCTTCCTGTAGGTTTTTTCTCTTTGTTTTTTCCTTTTTAATTAATTTTTTTTTAAATTTTAGTTCATTAATATTAAATCTTTTTTTCTATTTAACCCCCAAAATTTAAACTCTTAAAGAGATCCAAGAAATATATTATATTACCTCTCTGTCAACATAAAAGAAAAAAGAATATATATATATATATATAACATAAAAGAACAAAGAATATATATATATATATAATGCTTTTGATCTCATGTTTCATGACAGGGTAGTTAACCTTTAGCTAGCCTCGTAGTTGGTTGGTGATCATTTCCATTGCACTCTAGCTATAGTCTTAGCAGAAGGAAATGATGTCCCTTTGGCTTGTTAGAAATAGAATTAAAGGACAATTTGTCATGAATGTGGAACACAATTTTATATTCTATGCTTCTTTAAAGTTGTAGTGTGATCATTGTTAGTTGTTTTCATTGTAAAACCAAAAAAGTTTCCTCGTCCACTTTTCTTTTAGGTTGCACATAATACAACATCTGAAACGAATTATGTAGTTAAGCTAGAGGGTTTGATAACATAACAGAAAACACAACACAATATATATACATTTATACCGACATGTAAAACAATGCTATAATGAGTTTATTGTTAGGATACTAGCATGTAAACCCGACAAGATAAAAGGCAAGGAATAAGATAAAATAAGAAATGAGACACAAGAATTTATGTGGTTCACCCAAGCAAGTATAGAAGGATTTTTCTAAGTAATATGGGAATTACAACATCTCTCATATAATATAAGAACAATTAAGAATCTCTCTATTATTAGGAGAAAACATCTCACTTACTCTCTCACAAATACCTCATAATTTTATGGGATTACTCTCTCTTCACTCTCATCTTTTTCTCTCTATCTTGGTGTGCATGATGAAAAATTACTGAATTGTCGTGTGGGGGACGTGCAACAGAATGGCGACTCCGCTAGGGAGAGGTAATGTTTTCAACATTATTGGACTAAGCTTTGTGTTTTTGATGTGTTTAAATTTTTTGCCTTTTGTCTTGATTTATTTTTGTTTTATTCATGCATTGTATAGAATTGTCTCATGCATCACAAATTTTAATTTTTGAAAGTACACATGAGCTTTAGGTTAGGTGGGGGACTAACAGCTTACCTTATGACTTTAGTCAAGGTTTAAGTTTGTGTAAATCCCAACTCTTCGTTAAGTTCATAGACTGTTAATGATTGGTATATGTACCATTTCACTATCTGCTGAGCCCCTATATTGCCTTTACAAGGGTGATCACTGGGACAACAAGAGACCCTTTTTGAGACCAAGTAGTGAACCTACCCTTTGTCTCACGTAAAAAGATTAGAACCTACTTTTAGGATGTATGCTCCATACATATTTGTTTTGCAGCTGAGCAAGCCTTTCTTGAAGCATCTTGAATTCAGAACTTAGGGGGATATAATGGTCATCACTTAAGAAATTTCTATTTGTTAAGTTTGAGCAAGAATAAAAATTCTTGTCTCATCATGCAAAAGTTATGACCATATGTCACCCCTTGAGGGGCAAGTTCATCATATAGATTACATGTCATGCATTTATCATGCATACATCGGGTTGAAAATAAGTCCCCCAAATAAGCTTTGCTAGCCCTGATTGAAAAACGATGATGTCAAATAAAGAAAAGGGTCAGAGAAAGGCTCATTGTCAAAAGGAAGTTAAGAGCATCAAAGATGAAGCAGCTAGACTCAAATCCGCCCGTACAAGTGTAGAGCATTAAATGGAAAGGGTATGTCTGCATAGTCTTCTATGAGAACACTGCTTGCCCACATCCCATTAAAGCTGCACCTCACTTTTTCAATCATGAACAACAGCGGCAATGCCTCCAGTCATCAACTAATGACAACCTCGGTTCTTGTTTAGTTGTACTGTTTATCATTCATCACCTCCACATCTTTTAATGGCATCTAATAACCATTAGCCTTCTTTGAAGTCACCCCCACTATAAGCTCAATTCCAGTTCAGCAGCACAAGATGTTGGTCCAAAAAAAAGTGATTGGACACTGAACTTTAACGTGACAGAGCTCTCTCTGTAGAGATTTGTTTGTGGATTTGCCAGTGGGGAATGCAAGAAGGGATGTAGTAGTTTTATATGCTTAGAAACTTTCTCTCACTAGTGGCTCCAGCAAAACATTGTAGTAGGCAGAAGAGTCAAACTTGGTCTGAAAATATGAGCAGTCATCGAATTTCAACGTGGCAGAGCTCTCTCTACAAAAATTCAATTATGGCTCTACAAGTTGGGAATGCAAAGGGGGATTTATTAGTTGCATATGCTATAAAAATCTCTCTTATCAGTTTCAGCACAAAGACACTATGGTAGGTTGAAGTGCCAGACCTGGTCTGAAAAATATTGAGCAGACATTAAACTTCAACGTAGTAGAGCTCTCTCAACAGGAATCTGTTTGTGGATCTGCAAGTGGGAAACCCAAGAAGGAATGTAGTAGTTTCAGATCATCTATAATTTTCTCCTACTAGTATCAGAATGAAAACGCAGAAGTAGAGAGAAGAGACATGACTAGACTGAAATACATGAAGAAAATTGAAACTTCAACAGAGCAGAACTCCCTCTACATGTGTCTGTTTGTGGCATTGTCTGTGAGCAATCGAAGATGAGATGGGAGAGTTTTAGATTCATTAAGTTCTCTTTCAATTGAGACAACGCGTGATTCCACATGTCGGTAGTGGTGGTACTGTATGTTTCTATATGCTACCAAGATTACCTAACTAGTGGGTGGTTTCCAACAATTCTCATACAACCGCAACAATATTGGAAGATTGACATGATGTTATGAGGATTGCCAAAAGAATAGAGCTAACTATCAATATGGGAAAGATTGAAGGCTCTATCGTGGATTTTAGAACTGTGAAGAGAGTTGAATTAGGAGATGACTCTGAAGATGGGAAACCATAATTATGTGGTTTAGCCAGGTCTCACTGTAGCATCAATTACTCAAATGTCTTTGCCAAGATTGACATTCCTCTACCACTCAAATTTGCCTACCTACATCTGCCAAATTTCAAACTTGTTGCCCTAAATTTGATAAATTATATGCAACCATCATGGTAAAATTCAAACAAGATGTGAATATCATGGTGGGTTCCTGGACCATTTCATTTGAATAAATGCAAGAGTTCCAAGAATCGAGTTGAGTTTATGAAAGATGACATCATCAATTATTTTGTCGCTGAACATCCTCAGAATGACAAGTGATCAAAATTGCTTGGCAAAACACAGATATTGCTAGAGTAGCTAATCCAAGAAGGGTGTTGACCTGTCAAATCATTTTTATTATGAATTTTGTCATTTTGCATTTTGTTTTGGGATCACATCTCATCCTTTAACGAAACATGTCTTTTCTTCATCTCTTTGTTGTTTTGAAAGCATGAGATGTTTTCTTTCAAAGGTTATTTTGACAAAAGATTTTGATAGAACTCCAACATGCAAAATTAATGCTAGTCAATCCTAAAAGATAAAAAGTGTTTTGATTGCATAAATGACTTGATGTTTGAAGATGACATGAGGTGACTAAACAATTTTGAACTCATCTCTCTTGAAACTGAACCACACTTCATATAGCTAAGTTTTAATAGTATGCATAATGACATGTAGTGGATTTGGTAGTCATGGACTCGTGAATCATGATTCTTACAAGTCCAAACCATTGCACTAGATGAGGTCAAAATTTATCGATTCTAACTGACCTTGCTTGAAATAAGAAAAGACCATCTTTGTTATCCTTTCACATTTCTTGAAATCTTATCCCTTGCAGTCCCATTTTGAGCTTGGTAAAATATTTTCTTTCAAAAAGAAACCCTAACTAGGATCACACCCTACACTAGGGGCAAATGGCCACTATTAGAGTCAATGGATAAGGGAAAAGGCTTAAAACAAAAGTCTAATGATTAAGAAAGGGCCAGAAAAAGCCATAGATTGAGGGCTATCCAAGCAAACTTTGAGGAAGGCTATGTAAAAGCAAAAAAAAAAAAAAGAAGGAAAAAATGGAAATGAAGGAAAATTCCTATCAATTCTAAATGACCTAAAGTGCAAATACAGTATTTATTAAAATCAAACCGTTGCCCGAAAAACAGTATTGAAATAAATAAATAAATAACAAAAACAAAAACGCATTTTTCAGTCACAAAGTGTAGTCCAATCCAGTCTTTTTCCTTAAAACCAATTCTCCCCCTCCTCCTGCTCCTCCAAGTTTCTCTCGCTCTCTCTGATTGATGACCACTTTGAACCCATTTTTACTTCACTGAACCACTTTAGAATACAAAGAAATGCAGCAGTTTTCATTTTTTTTTCTTGCACATAGATTTATATAAGGTGTTTAGTCACAGGGTTTAGAGGTTAGTTGGATTTAATTGAAAATTTTGAACTTTTTTTATTTTTTATTTTCTAAATAATGGCTAGGCGACATGGATGGCAACTCCCTGTTCATACTTTTCAGGTGCATTTCTTTCTTTCTTTTTGTTTATTATGTTTTTTTTTTTAAATTATGAGTAAAAATTGAGGCTTTATTTGGAAATTTTTTCTTTGTTGCATGAAATTACTGTAGTGGAATAATTTTGCTGTAAGACGAGAGAAACCCAATAAAAATTTGTGTTTCTTTCTATTTTGGAGTGTCCAAATTTGAAGTTAATTTTTTATTAGTAATGGCTTGGTTTATGAGATAAACGGGTTGTTGAAGTTTGGATTTTGGAGCCAAGTGTGGTTGAGATGGCTTGATGTGACCTCGCGTTACCGTAATTTGCATAATCTTGTTCTACTCACGTTGCTCATTTTCTAAGAAAAGCAAGGTGAATCAAGCCAGGGAGGGAGGGACCTACCTGTGTTGTTGTGGTAAGAAAACAAAGTTAAATGTTAATGGTTGAAGATCATATGAGTGGATATTGGTTAGTAGTGTTTTGCAAAGTGTTGATGGTATAGATGGTTTATGCATGATGGTGTTTGGTCAAATGAGTTTTGAGGTCTTTGTTTCTGTATATTGGGGAGGTTTGTGAACAAGCGTTGTTGTTTATTGTTAAATTAAAGTACTGATGTTGAAAGTTTCTGGTGCACAGATTGTGGCTATTACAGTTTTCTTCGTGCTATCTGTTGCATTCTATGCCTTTTTCGCTCCCTTTCTTGGGAAGGTCATTTATGAATATGTGGCTATTGGTGTTTATTCTGTATTGGTAAGCACAATGATGCTCTTCCCTGCCATTTCTTTTCTTTCGTTTTTTTTCAGTGATTGATTTCTTGTTTTGGGGGGTTTTTGTTGCCTTATTGCATTTTCCCTCTTTTCTGATTTTCTCAGGCGCTCTCCGTATTTATTCTTTATGTACGATGCACTGCAATTGATCCGGCCGATCCTGGAATTCTACTAGAAGATGATGAGACAGCAGGCCATAAATCAGAAAATGACACAGATCTGCCTGGTTAGTCTATTTTCCATGCAGTTCTCTAACTAGAAAATCGATGAATTGCAGATTGAGATTGGAGTCAACATTTATTGGTGATGTATAATATGGATAATGAAAACACTGTACTAGTAGCATGTGCCTCTCGGACCCTTAGAAAGGAAACTTGAAGCATTCTGAAACTTTGTCTAGAAATGATGATGATCATGCTATTGTACTGTCTAAAGTGTAAACTGAGTTTCTTAAGTGTTTTTGGTTTGTATCAGTTTTTCTCAGTTGAATGACAGATGTAGGTGGGCAATTGCTCAACCTTTTTATTGAAATGAACATATTGTCTATTGTGGAGTTATGAAACTTCCATTGAGGATATAAGCTTTTTCATAATATTTTTCCTTTTTTAAAACAAAATTGTAAAAGCTTCATGGTCTTTCATCAGGAAACTCTGCTGAAGAACCTAGCAAAATAAGGTTAAAAAATGGAGGGAAATCCTATAAATACGGTTCAAGTTGGTGTTCAAGACTTGGAGGTTTCTTTTGCTGTTTTCTTGTGAAACAAGATTGCCGTAAAGATGAAGATATTCTACAGGAAGAATCTGGAGAGGATGCTTTGTTCTGTACACTGTGCAATGCCGAGGTGCAGGTTTATTCCATAAGGTTTTATTTTTATTGCTTGGGATAGAGTTCCTTTTTATGTGGAATCCCCTGCCCACAAACCATGCACACACAAAAACGAAGGAAAGGGGAAAATATGGGTAAAAGGTAGAAGGAAAGCTTATATTATTAGATATATTATTATAAAACATATTTTAGTTAAGGAGTTATTGATACTTCAAGTGCAAAATGATGATATAAAACCATGATAAAAATGCACTTTTAAGTACTAATCAAGAGGCAAAAGAAGTTTCAATTAAAGAAAGACATAGCAAATGCCAGAAGTCAACACCAAAAAAAAAATCAAGTTTCATGTCTTTCTGTGTGTCTAGGATAAAGCCTTTCGTGTCTTCACATAAAGATTAGATTGGTTATTCATCAAAGAAAAGTTGGATTTGCATTATGACCTATGTTAAGAGAATTCTGATACTTGAGATTAACAAGGTTATATGTCACTTTCTCTACTATGACAATAAGAGAAAGAAAATTGATGAATAGTCGATGTTGATCCTGGGTCTTTGAAACCCTCAAACACCTTTTGAGCTTTTGAATTTCCTTTCTTTCATGGCCATTAACCATAGCCTACATTACGTGCTTTTAAAAGCCCTTTTTAATCAAGTAAGCAATCTGAACCGATAAATGGCGATCTCAAAACTTGAAGAGTTTTCCATAAGAGTCGTGGCTTCATGGACTAAGCTACTAGTTATTATGCATGCTACTAAAATTGGTGCTAAAAAGGAAAACAACTTCCTTGATGAATCCTCAAGTTTTGACTTGAGCCTTTTATTATCCTGAAATTCACAGAAGGTCACCTCATCGCAGACTATCAAAAGATATACCCAAGATCAAAGATTAAAACTAACACAAAGAACCATGGAAAGAGTCATTTTAATCTTACAACGCGTCATTTTTGTTTTCAAAATACAAGACAATCAAAGGACTACATTGAATAGCATGTGTTGGACCTTTGACCAACCAAGCTTGATTTTCAAAATTGACATCTCTCTGATTTCATCTCAACAATTAGATGTGAATAGACATGACCGTTGAAATATGAGATTTGATTCCAGAACAAGATTATCAAACAAGAAGAACATTGATCGAGTTTGCAAAATCCCGAACAGAAATGACATCAACACTTCTTGACACTCCTTAAAAAGTTGACCATCTAGGGCAATACAGTAGACTCTAAGAAGGAAAACAAACAGTATTCAGCTCAGCTAGGGGGGAAAGCACAATTAGATGATGAGTCATCAAAGTCCATTAAAGTTATGTTTAGCATCTAGCGATGACAAAGAAAAACCTTTTTGAGTATAGATAGATGAACGAGCATTCAGATCATCACTAGGGGAAATGTTGTTAAAAGACAATCTGTGATCATGTGAATTTCAGCATCACTTGGTGAGCAACGCTACATCTGAAGGACATATTCATCCTAGCAAATACACACTTCATCGCATGAATATAGGCGATAACATGAACATCATTAATGATACTAATGTATTTCTCTTCATGATCTAATTTGCAAGCTGAGAGGAATCCATAAAGAAGAACATTGAGCTTATAACGACGAGCTTTTTACTGCAAACTATGAGATGCATGTCTGGATGACTTGGCAGTTCCATGAAGGCTAATGATAACATACTTGAAGATTATTGTTTCAACTGGAGGCAAGTTCATGACTGATTGACAATCTCGATAAGTGTTGGCAAGAGACCCACAGTTAATCAAAGGATAATTCTTAGAAGAATCCAGGAGAGAAAATCCTTCATAATGAATCAAGCAACACCACTCTTAGGGGCAGAGTCAAGCTTGACGAACAACGAGAGTAGTAACCGTCAAAGACAGCCTAAAATAGGCACTGCATTTACAGCTGAGGGATGGCTATCATATGAATGAGTCAATGCATGGAAAGAACAAAGAAAGCTTCGAAAAACAAACAAAGGCACCCTATGATGATGGATCATAAAAAAGGGGGGACCTATATTTCTCAGGTACGTGTACATGCATATTGATCATAATGCATTGTTTTTAGCATTGTCATATCGGTGTTTCATCCTCACCTTTTAGGTAGTGCATTTTTAACCCTACCTCATTTTGAGTGTGCCTTGATCCCTCACTTCTTTTCGAGTGTGCCTTTAAGCCACCATTTTCTTGGGTAGTGTATTTTTAACCCTACCGAAT
>NW_011504665.1:0-5383 GCF_000495115.2 Populus euphratica | reverse complement strand
ATATCTAATAACGTAAAACTGAACAAATTTTGATTTTTTATCAAAATTTCTAAATTTGTCCGAAAATTTTAAAATTTTAAACTAAGCTAAAGCATCATATTAGAAGGCTCCATATAAATTTTAAATTTTTTTAATAATTCAATTGAGAATTACAAATTCTTTATACATAAGACTAAAACTAGTAAAAAAATATTGATAAAGTCTTTACCTAGGCTAGAGCCCACCCAAGCCTTTGCTTTGCCTCCACCCTTGATTGGGATAACCTTATAGATGATCTATTTAAAACCTGCCCCAATAGTTTGACTTGTGACTCACATGATTTGAGGCCTAGACTGTGTCGAGTTCCAATAAAAAATAAGGTGACAATTGACGTGGTCCAATCTAGTGAAAAAAATAGAGTTAACGCAAATCTATGTAGCCTTAGACTAACATATTAAAAGCCCTTTAATCTTTATTTTTTAAAATAATATTTTTATGTGTTTATTAAAAAAGGGTTGACTTAGGTCAAACAACCTAACTCGAGTCAACCCACTTGACATATGACTTATGTCTTGCCTCGGGTTGACCCTCGTGGCAAGTTTGAAAACCATGCTATAGATAACTTTTAAAACTCATGACATGAGTCATCACACCAGAAGCATTATAAATGAGAAAAACACAGAAGTCAAACCCTTAACAAATCAAATATTAAATGGTAAAATTATGGAAAAAATCAATTACATAAAAAGGATTTGAAATAAAATATAACAATTAAAAGAATAAGAGTGAAAATAATAATAATAATAATAATAATAATAATAATAATAATAATAATAATAATAATTTGAAGGCATGAACAATTCTTTGATCAAAGGGTTAAGTTGAAAACAAAACAATAACAAAATTAAAAAAGGAATTAAAAATATGAGGACTAAATTAGAAAAAAAGCTTTGATTAAATGATGAAATTAAAAAATACAAAAATCTTGAAAAAGAGGCAAAGGAAAAAAATAATAAATTAAAAGAAAAAGGATCAAATTCAAAAATATTATATATGATGAATTAGAATTGAGGACTAAATTAAAAAAAAAACTTATACATAAGGGCCAAGAAAAAAAGTAAAAAATAAAAAAATAAGGACCAAATGAGAAAAAAATTAAATATGCTAAATTAGAATTGAAGGAGTAAATTGAAGAAAAATAAAACTTACATAAAAAGGTTAAAAAAAAAATAAAAAATCAAAAGAATAAGAACTGAAATTTAGAAAGCAAACTAAATGAGGGCAAATTTGCAATTTTTAGGAAGGAAAAAGAAAAAGAAAAAGACGTAGTGATGCATCCAATGAGATAATAAAATAACTTATTTAATCATTATAAAGTGCTGCATGCACTGCTTAAAAGGCATTACACTTCCGACCATGCATCAATAACTTTATTAATTAAAAATATAATATTTCAAAAGAAAAAAAAAAAGCCAAATTACTTTCCATGTATATGATATTCACCATCAAACCTATTTGAAAGGACTCAAATAACATTTGCATGATGGTTCATGTCTCCTGCAAGGGAAAATATAGCTTTTAACTATATAAAGAAAAAGAAAAAGGCAAAAATATCTTTAACTAACCATTTTAAATCTTTTAAAATTAGAGGTAATACACTAATTTAACTATTTAAAAATGACCAATGGACCTTATAAAATGACTAAAATAACCCTAAATCCAAGGCTTATGATTTTTTTTTGGTTAAGGGTAAATGTTTCATTTCACTGTAGCGGTGAATAGAAAAATATTTGTATGGATACAATAAATTTGCCTGCCAATTTAGTTGTTTTTTTCCCAACATCAAACACATATTATCACTCTTACAACTTTCTAACTCAAGATGATTAAAAAAAAAAAAAACTAGCATAGTTTGGAAAAAAACTAGCAAACTAGTATTGATCACATTTTTTTTTAGAAAGTAGTATAGTTTGGTAAAATTCACAATTATTCTATTTTAAAAAGTCACAATTAGGAATAACAACATTTTAAAGAAATGGTTGAAATGGGTTAACATTAATTCGAAAGTAGTATAGTTTGGTAAAATTCACAATTATTCTATTTTAAAAAGTCACAATTAGGAATAACAACATTTTAAAGAAATGTTTGAAATGGGTTAACATTAATTCAAAGAGAAGAGAGAGAAAAGGAAAGGAAAGAAAGAAAGAAAAAAAATTATAGAGGCACATTAAAGCTTTGATGACAACATATCTAGTATCATAAAAAAAATATTTTCAAGAGAAAAGTACAATGACACTAAAAAAAATTAACAACGTGGTTGAAGTGGGCTACAAACATCATTTAAAGACAAGTGGGCTACTCTCATGCTTAATAGTGTAAAACCTTAACCAATAATAATAATAATACTAAATAATTATACAAAAATACTTATGATTGAAAATTTGATAAAAATTAGACATGTATGAAACAAAACTAAAGGGGTAAATTTGTAAATGGAGAAATTAAATATGAGTGGTGTGAATCTAAAGGTAGAGAGGTAAATTGAAGAGCAAAAATCTCTTCTTTTTTTTTTCTACAATCAAGGCTGATAGATTTGAAAGAGAAAGGAGGCTTAGAAAATTGTTGTTATCTTTTGAAAAATTAGTGGAATGAGTGTAACTAGTGTTTTTTAAATTCTTAATATCATTGTAAGCTAGAAGATTTAGAGAGAGATGTATACTTTAGTATAGTTTGGGGGAAGATTTCTTATTGGAGAAAGAGTGATGCTCTTGAGCTCTATCATTCAAAACCACCAAATTAAGTTAATTAAAAGGGGTAAAAAGCTTTATTGTGATTTGAATTTATTATTATACCTTTGTAATTGAAGAGGAAATGATGTTTAAAAATTATGATTGTTGTAAAGAAAATAAAGGAATGTTAAGGTTAGTTGGAAAGTTGGTTTTATTGGATTTTTGGGTGAATTGTTCATGAAATTGTGTTAGAAAAAATATGTAGGTATGTTGGAGGTCTACAGTGGCTTCCCAAGCCATGGATGGTTGACTATGGCTAGGAAAATTTGGGGAATTCCAAACTTTGAGTTTGAATTTGTGTAAATTGCATATGATGATGATGATTTATAGGTTGACATTTGATTATGATCACTATAAAATTAGTTTATGATATGTTTGGGTCATTGTTGATATGTTTGGTAAGTTTGGGTACATTTAATTTATATGTAAAGGATTATTTAAATTGAATGATTACAATGTGTTTCATAAAAGGTTAGACATTGAACTTGGTTGATGAAATGTTTTGGTTGAAAAAAGGTTAAGATATTAAAATGACTTATGGAAATTGGTGATGAAAGCTTAGAATGTTAAAATAGGTTATGGGAATAGGTAATGAAAAGTTAAGACATTAAAATGAGTTATGAAAATAGGTGATGAAAAGTTAGGATATTAAAATGGATTACAAAGATGGATGATAAAAAGTTTAGATATTAAATGAGATTATGAATGGATGCTATTATAAGATGAATATATTAGCAAACAAGAGTAATATAATGAATTTTAGTATGAAAAAATGAATTGGCATGCAAGAGTGACATGATGGATGCTGATGTGAAAGAATGAAATTGATAAATAAAAATAGTATATCCATAAATGTTATTATGAAAATGGATAAATAATGTGAAGGAGTAGATGTGATAACAAGTTAGAAATAATTGGGTATTGACCTATAAATCTTTTTGAATATCAGGATGAGCATTCAAAGTAAGTCCTATAAGAAAAGCTTAGATGGCAAGAGCATAGAGTATGCATCCAGTACCATACCTCATCTTGTTAAGGAATACAAAATATGAAACATGAATCCAACTAGAAGCATCATATAGAAATAAATGAAAAAAAAAAAACTAAGCTAGCCTTATCTTGTTAAAGAACACAACATATGAAACATGAATCCAACTAGAAGTACAATATAAAAAAAATGAGAAAAAAAAATTAAGCTTACCATACACGGTAAAGGATATTTTAAATGATTAAATTAGTCATAATACTAAGAGCTAATATGTAAAAACTAAGCTGGTCGTGTAAATAGAAATTATTTGAATAATTAAGCTTGTTATAATAATAGGGGTTAATATGCAAAAATTTAGTTGGTCATATTTATGAGGATTATTTTAAAAAGAAATTAATTGCATGAGCTTGAGTTATTTTAAATGATTAAACTAACTATAATGATGAGAGATAATATTTAAAAATGGAGTCAGTAATTTAAGTGGAGACTATTTTGAACGGTTAAGCTAGCTATAATAATGAATGTTAATATGTAAATATTAAACAAGAGTTATGTTAGAAGATTAAGTTGGCCATAAATAATGGGAGCTAGTATGTGAAAATCAAGCTAGCTACAATGGTGGGGGTGTTAATATAAAAATAAAATAAATAAAATGTTCATAGTTAAGAAATGACTTAAAATACCAGTTATGGTACGTTATTGAAATAGTTAATAAATGGATGTGTATTTGATAAATAATATATTTAAATGGTGGTGTAATTAGTAATAGAAGGAGTGGAGGCTTAACTTTCGAGTAAGAGAATGAATTGCACTAGAAATTGTTATTTACATATTTAAAAATATATTCTATATTTTCATGTGTTTCGAAGGTATATCCCCTCCATCACAACAACCTTGATACCCGGCTCTAGTTAATTAACTTAGTTTTTCTTATTAAGTATATTTTTGTATAAATTAAATTATGTTATATAAATATATAAATCTATTACATATGGATTTTATGATAAATTAAAAAAGAAGAAGGGAAATGATGAATTAATTATCACGTGCTGATGATATTGTATGCTTGCTCACAAATCTTCTATTCCACGCTCTTGTGAAGAACTTTATGTAAAAAGATTCAAGGCTTTCGATCCATCACGAGAATATATTTCTTTAAAATCCGTTTGGAATCTTGAGCTGATAGGGGGAGATAAAAATGGAGTTATGTTCGAAGAATTTATTGTTTGTTTGATGAAGTGTCTGGAAAGGATTAATTTGTGTTCATGGAGTATTTTTATTTCCGAGTATTATGGATAATATTATTGTAGTTATGAATTATGAATGATAATTTTATTGTTTTAATGCTCCAAGTATTTTTTAGTTATAAAAATAAATACAGTAACTAATTTGTAAATATTTAAACATTTATTTTTGTACTTTTTTTGAATTATTGAAGTTAAGGATATAAATTAAAATGAACCGTAGGATAGTGAAAACGTGACTAAGAGATTTTTTTGTGCATATATTTATGTATAGGAATTACTTTTAATCAGTGCTTTTAAATTTAACCCGATTATTGACTAGCTTAAGATTCAAATTATAAGTTTTGATCGGATTATTAGATTAATTTTAATTTTTTTAATAA
>NW_011504685.1:0-5301 GCF_000495115.2 Populus euphratica | reverse complement strand
GTCATTGATAACATCAAAATTGGAGCCAGTTGTAAACATGAAAGTTGTAGGCAATTGTCTCAGCTTTCTTGTGTAAACAATTCAGCTCATTTGGACTTCTAGAACTCTAGATATGGCCAAAATACCGAACAGTACTCGGGCTGGAAGACAGATTCGGGCTTCTTTGTTGTTGCTACAATTTGGACTTGATAATGGCCTTTTTAGATCTTGGGCTCCATATGAAAGTTGTAGGCCTATGTCTTACCTTTCCATCCATATATATTGGACCTAAATCTGAGATCTGTAGCTCCAGATATAACCCAATTACCGAACAGTGTTCCGGTTTGGATTGCACCGACATCTCTTCTCTAAGTTTGACCATCTCTTTATCCATGCAATTTAAGTTCTTCAAGTCATCAATCAATCTTTTTATTTATGTGATAGACCTGCATTAAAAATAGACATTTACCACAAATTATAGGTATCTTTTATTATTAGATACATTATTATAAAACATATTTTAGTTAAGGAGTTATTGATACTTCAAGTGCAAAATGATGATATAAAACCATGATAAAAATGCACTTTTAAGTACTAATCAGTTGACCTAAATCCGAGATCTACAACTCCAGATATAACCCAATTACCGAATAGTATTCCGGTTTAGATTGCACCAATATTTCTTTTCTAAGTTTGGTCATCTCTTTATCCTTTCAATTTTAGTTCTTAAATTCATCAATCAATCCTTTTATTTATGTGATAGTTCTACATTTAAAATAAACACTTATCATAAATTAAAGGTATCTTATATTATAAGATATGTTATTATAAAACATGCCTTAGTTAAGGAGTTATTGGTACTTCAAGTGCAAAATGATGATATAAAACCTTGATAAAAATACACTTTTAAGTACTAATCACTTAATTAACTTTTATCTTATTTATGTTCTTATCTTGTTTATTTATGTTTCTCTTTTTTATTATGTTTAGTTAAGTTCATTATGTGAAGGTGAAAAGGTTACAATAGTGGTGTAAGAATAAGTATAGTATAAACTCAACATGGACTTTAATATTTGATAAAAACATGTTTTGCATTTGTTATCTTGTTCACTTTTAATACTTTGCTTGTTAAATGGTTAATCTAGATTTATATTGTATAACTCTCTTGGTATAGTAAATACTTGGCACTTTCATAACTTAACCATATGGTATAACCAACATCTATGCTATGAAAGGAACTTGATTTGTCGTTAACATAAGTTATAATCATGAATACCTGACAACATTTACATGTATTAGCATTATTCAAATAAGACAACTAATGTAATTGATTAGTACTTAAAAGTGCATTTTTATCAAGGTTTTATATCATCATTTTGCACTTGAAGTATCAATAACTCCTTAACTAAAGCATGTTTTATAATAATATATCTAATAATATAAGATACCTTAAATTTATGGTAAATGTTTATTTTTAATGCAGGCCTATCACATAAAGGAAAGGATTGATTAATGAATTTAAGAACTAAAATTGAAAGGATAAAGAGATGGCTAAACTTCAAAAAAAGATGTCGGTGCAGTCCAAACTAAAAGACTGTTCGGTAATTGGATCATATCTGGAGTTGTAGATCTCAAATTTAGGCCTACTTTATATGGATGGAAAGGTAAGACATAGGCCTACAACTTTCATATGGAGCCTAAGATCTAAAAAGGCCATTTTCAAGTCCAAATTGTTGCAACAACAAAGAAGCCCGAATCTGTCCTCCAGCCCGAGCACTGCTCAGTATTTTGGCCATATCTGGAGTTCTAGAAGTCCAAATGATCTGAATCTTTTACATAAGAAAGCTGAGACAATTTCCTACAACTTTTATGTTTTTGAGTGGCTTCAATTTTGACATTACCAATGATGTTTTGGGCAGACAAGAGAAGATAAGGATTGTCACCAAGTCAAGAGTTAGCCACCCACTCATCAATTAGTCATCAAATCAATAGTTCCCAATTTTGGCCTATAAAAGGAGGCATTTGCCATGCATTCAGGCATCTTGGTTTCCAGATCGAGATCATGCTCTTCCTTACTCTCTTTGTATTTTTTGTAATCTATATGTTTTGCTTTCATTAATATCAAGTTTATGCCTTTCATTTCCTTTCCTTTACTTAGTTAACTCTTATCTTATTTATATTCTTATTTCGTTTATTTATTTTTCTTTCTTTTATTATGTTTAGCTAAGTTTATTATGTCAAGGTGACAAGGTTACACTAATGGTGTAAGAATAAGTAAAGTGTAAACTCAATATGGACTTTAATGTTTGATACTAACATGTTTTGTATTTGTTATCTTGTTCACTTTTTAATACTTTGCTTGTTAAATGACTAATCTTGATTTATGTTGTATAACACTTGGTACAACAAATACTTGGCACTTTCATAGCCCATACTGTATGGTATAACCGACACCTGATCTATGAAAGGAACTTGATTTGTTGTTAACATAAGTTATAATCATGAATGTTTGACGAGATTTACAAGTATTAGCATTAATTGAATAAGATGAGTAATGTAATCTTGTTAACAATCTATAATCTGATTGAAACCTCCTTTGTGTGTGGTTTCCAATTGACTAATAAGAGTTTATACTATACTTGTTTGACATACCATTAGTGGATCCTCTAACCTTGACATTTATTGTTATCGTTGTTAAATCTTTACGTTAATATTCCACCTCAAAGTTGTTATCTTCTTCTTCTTCTTCTTCTTTTCCTTTATTATTATTATTACTGATATTACGACTACTATTACTACTACTACTACTACTACTACTACTACTACAACTACTACTACTACTACTACTACTACTAGTATTATTATTATTATTATTATTATTATTATTGTTGTTGTTGTTGTTATTATTGTTATTGTTGTTGTTTTATTATTATTGTTGTTGTATTATTGTTATTTATAATTTGTACAATTAACCTCCTTGTGGTTCGACCCCAGTTTTGCCAGGTTATTTATTACTTCGACACTCCTACACTTGGGAGAAGACATCAATCTTTTAGTCGTGTCAAGTTTTTTGCACCGTTGCTAGGGAGGTAAGTTTTGTATAAATTATAATATTTATTTTATTTTCTCTTTTCACTTTTCTTGTATATAGCTTTGTTTCTTTTCTCTTGTTTCTTCTTTTGTTATTTTCTTTTTCCCTTTATTCTATTCCTACATGTGCATAAGAGTGTGGTCACGTACATCAAGTGGTAGACTTTGTAAGGTATCCTCATCATTTTTAGAAAATATAGCCGAAGAAGATAATCAACCACATCATAATGAGAATAATTGTGCTAGAACACTTAGAGACCACATGAATCCCACAAGAACAAGTGCACCATCATACATAGTTTTTCTTCCCGATGCATCTCATTTTAATTTTAAGCGAGGCATTATTCAACTTTTACCTTATTTTCATGGCTTAGAATTGGAAAATCCATACTTGCATTTAAGGGAATTTAAGGAGGTCTGCAACACATATAATAATTTAAATTGTAACATGAACACCATTAGATTAAAGCTTTTTCCTTTTTCGTTAAAAGATAAAGCTAAAACATGGCTACAAAATTTGAGACCAAGATCCATTCGTGCTTGGGATGAAATGCAACAACAATTTTTAAAGAAGTTCTTCCCATCTCATAAAACAAATTCTTTCAAAAGACAAATCACCACTTTCACTCAAAAATCAGGAGAAACATTTTACCAATGTTGGGATAGGTATTGAGACTTGCTTAGTACTTGCCCTCATCATGGCTTTGAAACATGGAGATTGATTTCACATTTTTATGAAGGGTTAACACCTACAGATAGGCAAATGGTTGAATTGATGTGCAATGGAACTTTTGAAGATAAAGACCCTGATGAAGCAATGGAGTACTTAGACTTGTTAGCTGAAAATGCTCAAAATTGGGACACCGTAGGTACTTATAAGGCACCGAGTAAAACTCAACCTCACACATCTAGTGGAGGTATGTACAATCTTAGGGAAGATCATAACCTCCAAGCTAAGTTTGCATCTTTAGCTAGAAAAGTCGAGGCACTAGAATTGAAAAAGAGTGGTCAATTAAAATCTATTGAAAACATTATGTGTCAAATATGTGAAACAAATGAACACTCAACCAATAACTGTCCAACCTTGCCTTCTTTTAAGGAATGTCTCCATGAACAAACACATGCTTTAAATTGTTTCCAAAGGCTCAACCATAACCCATACTCACAAACATTACAACCCTGGTTGGAGAAATCACCCAAATTTCAGTTGGAAGAGTGATAATAATAATTGACAAACTTCACAACCACCGTTTCAAGCACACCATAATTTTCAAAATTCTTATGGATATGCACCTCCTTATGCTCCACCTCCTAGAAGAAATCTTGAGGAAACATTGCATGCATTCATTGAAAAGCAAGAGACAATCAATACTCAACTTGCTTAAAAGATGATAGATTTTAAAGATACTCTTGCAAAATTGACATCTACTCTCAGTTTTCAAAGAAAGATAAGTTTCCATCTGAACCACAGCAAAATCCCAAGAAGCAATACAATGCAAATGCAAGTAGTTATGGAAGTCAACACATGGATCAAGTCAAATCAGTCATCACTCTTCACAGTGGTAAGGTTATTAAAAAACCCACTCTTGAAATTTGTGAGAAAGATGATAAGTCAATCTCTAATGATAAGGAAAGGGTTGAATCTGAATATTGCAAGGAAAAGACTGATTCCCTACCAGCACTTCCATTTCCTCATGCCATGACTAATCAGGAAGAAATCGAGGATGAAAAAGGCACCGAAAATATTGATGCGGATCTTTTATCAAAAGTGACAACAGATTCGACACCCGACATCACACCAATCGATGATTACTTTCCTGATGAATCTCTATTTTCTCTTAGTTCAATGCCTTCGTTTGCTAAAAATATCAATTTTCTTGCTTCAGGATTCTTGCCAGCTCACTAGAGTACCGAAGACAAAAGAAATTTTTTTAGCAATGTGCAAAAATTTTATTGGGATGACCCTTACTTATTCAATTATTGTCTTGATCAAATACTTCAAAGATGCATTCCCGACAATGAGGTAAGTAATGTTATTAAATTTTGTCACTCTAAGGCACGTGGGGATCATTTCTCATCAAAAAAGAGAACTGTAGAAATCTTACAAAGTGGATTTTACTGGCCCACCATATTCAAGGAATCACATGCATTCCGCAAAACCTGTCAAAATTATCAAAAGGTGGGATTTATTTCAAAACACAGAGAGTCTTTAGATAATCTTCTATTGACTCT
>NW_011504664.1:3804-5388 GCF_000495115.2 Populus euphratica | reverse complement strand
TTACATCCAAGAACGGCTTAAATGCTCTTTATGGGTCGGGGATAGGCTTCCCATCCAGTTTTCTTAAAAATTGGCAAACACGAGGTCTTTTTTAGTCAAATTCTCAAGACTAAGTCGATCATGTTCTTTATGAAAATGGGGTCATAAGTCATAAATTGCACAATGCATATCTCCACTATGATGAGACTTAAGAGTCAATAAGATATTATCTAAAGACTCTTTATGTTTTGAAATAAATCGCACCTTTTGACAATTTTCACAAGTTTGGCAGAATGCATGTGAGTCCTTAAACATGGTGGGCCAACAAAATCCACTTTGTAAGATTTTTGCAATTGTTTTCTTTGATGAGAAATGACTCTCACATGCCTTCAGTGTGATAAAATTTAATGACACTACTTACCTCATTGTCGGGAATGTGACTTTAAAATATTTAGTCAGGACAATATTTGAATAAGTAAGGGACATCCCAATAAAAGTTTTGCTCGTTGCTCAAAAACTTTCTTTTGTCTTGGTTATCCAAATAAGTTGGCAAAAATCCTGAAATAAGAAAATTGATATTTTTAGCAAACCAAAGCATTGAACTAAGAGAAAGTAAAGATTCAACGAGAAAGTAATCATCCTTGATTTCCCTTTGTTTGGTTATGGCATGAGGAAATGAACAATTGGTGTGATATCGGATATTGAATCTATTACTAATTTTGAGAAATGATCTGTGACAACATTTTTTATGCTTTTTTCATCCTTGATTTCTTCTTGTTTGAAAGTTTCAAAGATTTCAGAATCACGATTGATTTCCCTTTGTTTGGTCATGGCATGAGAAAATGAAAGTACTGATGGAGAATCAAAATTTTCCTTGCAATATTCAAATTCAACCTTTTCCTTACCCTTAAAGATTGACTTATCATCTTTCTAACAAGGTTTAAGAGTAGGTTTTTCAATAATCTTACCACTGCGAAGAGTAATGACTGATTTGACTTGATCCATGTGTTGACTTATAAAACTATTTCCATTTGCATTGTATTGCCCCTTGGGATTTTACTGTGGTTGAGATGGAAACTTACCTTTCTTTTCAAAACTAAGAGCAAATGTGAATTTTGCAAGAGTATCTTTAAAATCTATTATATTTTGAGCAAGTTCAGTGTTGATTGTCTCTTGCTTTTCAATGAATGCATATAAAGTTTTCTCAAAATTTCTTCTAAAGGGTGGAGCATAAGGAGGTGCATATCTATGAGAATTTTAGAAATTATGGTTTGCTTGAAATACTGGTTGTGAAGTTTATACATTATTATTATCACTCTTCCAACTGAAATTTGGGTGATTTCTTCGACCAGGGTTGTATGTTTGCAAGTATGAGTTATGATTTTGGAAATTGTTTAATGCATGGGCTTTTTCATGAAGACATTTCTTAAAAGAAGGCAAAGTTGGACAGTCATTGGTTGAGTGTTTATTTGTTTCACAGATTTGACACACAATGTTTTCAACAGATTTTAATTGACCACTCTTTTTCAATTCTAGTGCCTCGACTTTTCTAGCTAAAGATGCAAACTTGGCTTGAAGGTCATGATCTTCCCTAAGGTTATACAT
>NW_011504664.1:0-1436 GCF_000495115.2 Populus euphratica | reverse complement strand
AGTTTGGCCTTCTCTTTGTCCTTTCAATTTCAGTTCTTAAACTCATCAATCAATTCTTTCATTTATATGATAGGCCTGCATTTAAAATGAACATTTACCATAAATTAAAGGTATCATATATTATTAGATATGTTGTAGTTAAGGAGTTATTGATACTTCAAGTGCATAATGATGATATAAAATCTTGATAAAAATACACTTTTAAATACTATTCAATTAATATACCTTTGCTAGATGCTATTAAACAGGTTCTTTCCCATGCTAAATTTTTGAAAGATTTATACACTGTAAAGAGAAAACTAAATGTGAAAAAAAAAGCCTTTTTAGCCGAACAAGTAAGTGACATTCTTTAGAACAATAATGCTTTAAAATATAAAGACCGTGGTTGTCCTACAATTTATTGCTTTATTGGAGAACATAAAATTAAAAGAGCCTTACTTAATTTTAGAGCTATTGTGAATTTACTTCCATATTCAGGTTTTCAGAGTCTCAATCTAGATAAGTTAAAACAAACTTCTATAACTTTTTTGCTTGTTGATAGATCTGTAAAAGTACCTAGAGGAATCGTTGAAGATGTGTTAGTACAAGTTGATAAATTTATTTATCCTATAGATTTTATTGTTTAGGACACATAACCTGTTGAAGCATGTAATTCATTCCCTGTTATTTTAGGATGTCTGTTTCATGCAACTTCTAACACATTGATTAATTATGGGAATGGACTGATGAAGCTATCATTTAGAAACATGACATCAGAGATGAATATTTTCAACATTTGCAAACAACCTAGAGATAATAATAATTTATAGGAAGTATATCATATTGAAGAATTAGTTTATGATCAACTTGAGTCTACTTTAAGTAAAATTGAGTTGGATAAATTTGAAGATTTACAAATGATTTATTCTTAGGAAGAAATCACGGATGAAAAAGGCACCGAAAATATTGATGTGGATCTTTTGTCAAGATTAACAATAGATTTGACATCCGACATCACACCAATTGATGATTACTTTCCTAATAAATCCTTACTTTCTCTTATTTTAATGCCTTGGTTTGCTAAAAATATCAATTTTCTTGCTTTAGGATTTTTGCTAACTCACTAGAATACCAAAGAAAAGAAAGTTTTTGTGCGATGTGCAAAACTTTTATTGGAATAACCCTTATTTATTCAAATATTATCCTGATCAAATATTTCAATGCATTCCTGAAAATGAGGATTTTATTAGCCCACCATATTTAAAGACACACATGTGTTCTGCAAAGTTTGTGAAAATTATCAAAAGTCAGGATTTGTTTCAAAACATAAGGAGTCATTAGATAATTTTCTATTGACTCTTGAGATGCATCCTAATGGAGATGTGCATCATGCAATTCATGATTTATGACCCTATTTTCATAAAGAACATAATCAACTTAGTCTTAGGAATTTGATT
>NW_011504862.1:0-4848 GCF_000495115.2 Populus euphratica | reverse complement strand
CACAGAGTAGTGATTGATTTGACTTGATCCATGTGGTGACTTCCGGAACTACTTGTATTTGCATTGTATTGCCCCTTGGGATTTTGTTGTGGTTGAGATGGAAACTTACCTTTCTCTTGGAAACTGAGAGCAGATGTTAATTTAGCAAGAGTATCTTTAAAATCTGTCATGTTTTGAGCAAGTTGAGTATTGATTGTCTCTTGCTTTTCAATGAATGCATGCAATGTTTCCTCAAGATTTCTTCTAAGAGGTGGAGCATAAGGAGGTGCATATCCATGAGAATTTTGGAAATTGTGGTGTGCTTGAAACGGTGGTTGTGAAGTTTGTGCATTGTTGTTCTCACTCTTCCAATTGAAATTTGGGTGATTTCTCCAACCAGGGTTGTATGTTTGGGAGTATGGGTTGTGGTTGGCCCTTTGGAAACTATTTAAAGCATGGGCTTGTTCATGGAGACATTCCTTAAAAGAAGGCAAGGTTGGACAATTGTTGGTTGAGTGTTCATTTGTTTCACAGATTTGACACACAATGTTTTCAATAGATTTTAATTGACCACTCTTTTTCAATTCTAGTGCCTCGACTTTTCTAGCTAAAGATGCAAATTTGGCTTGAAGGTCATGATCTTCCCTAAGGTTGTACATGCCTCCACTAGATGTGTGAGGTTGAGTTTTACTCGGTGCCTCATAAGTACCCGCAGTGTCCCAATTTTGAGCATTTTCAGCTAACAAGTCTAAGTACTCCATTGCTTCATCAGGGTCTTTATCTTCAAAAGTTCCATTGCACATCAGTTCAACCATTTGTCTATCTTTAGGTGTTAACCCTTCATAGAAATGTGAAACCAATCTCCATGTTTCAAAACCATGACTATTTGTCTATCCTTAGGTGTTAACCCTTCATAGAAATGTGAAACCAATCTCCATGTTTCAAAACCATGATGGGGGCAAGTACTAAGCAAATCTCGATACCTATCCCAACATTTGTAAAATGTTTCTCCTGGTTTTTGAGTGAAAGTGGTGATTGTAAGTCTCGATACCTATCCCAACATTGGTAAAATGTTTCTCCTGGTTTTTGAGTGAAAGTAGTGATTTGTCTTTTGAAAGAGTTTGTTTTGTGAGATGGGAAAAACTTCTTCAAAAACTGCTGTTGCATTTCATCCCAAGCACGAATTGATCTTGGTCTTAAATTTTATAGCCATGTTTTAGCTTTATCTTTTAATGAAAAAGGAAAAAGCTTTAATCTGATGGTGTTCATGCTACAATTTAAATTATTATATGTGTTGCAGACCTCCTCCAATTCCCTTAAATGCAAGTATGGATTTTCCAATTCTAAGCCATGAAAAGAAGGTAAAAGTTGAATAATACCTGGTTTAAAATTAAAATGAGATGCATCGGGAGGAAAAACTATGCATGATGGTGCACTTGTTCTTGTGGGATTCATGTGGTCTCTAAGTGTTCTAGCACGGTTATTCTTATTATGAAGTGATTGATTATCTTCTTCGACCATATTTTCTGAAAATGATGAGGATACCCTACAAAGTCTACCACTTGATGTACGTGACCACACTCTCATGCACGTGTAGGAATAGAATAAAAGAAAAAAGAAAACAAAAGAAGAAGAAACAAGAGAAAAGAAACAAAGTTATATACAAGAAAAGTAAAAAGAGAAAATAAAATAAATATTATAATTTATACAAAACTTACCTCCCCGGCAACGACGCCAAAAACTTGACACGACTAAAAGATTGATGTCTTCTCCCAAGTGTAGGGGTGTCAAAGTAATAAATAACCTGCCAAGACTGGGGTCGAACCACAGGGAGGTTAATTGTACAAATTATAAATAACAATAATAGAACAATAATAACAACAACAACAACAATAATAATAATGATAATAACAATAATAGTAGTAGTAGTAATAGTAGTAGTAGTAGTAATAATAATAATAATAAAGAAGAAAGAGAAGAAGAAAAAGAATAAAAAGATGAGAACTTTGATATGGAATATTAATGAAAGGATTAAATAATGATAATAACAAATGTCAAGGTTAGAGGTTCCACTAATGGTATGTCAAACAAGTATAATATAAACGGAATATTAATGTAACGATTAAACAATGATAATAACAAATGTCAAGGTTAGAGGTTCCACTAATGGTATATCAAACAAGTATAGTATAAACTCTTATTATTGAATTGGAAACCACACACAAAGGAGGTTCCAATCAGATTATATATTGTTAACATGATTACATTAGTCATCTTATTCAATTAATGCTAATACTTGTAAATCTCGTCAAGCATTCATGATTGTAACTTATGTTAACAATAAATCAAGTTCCTTTCATAGCTCAGGTGTCGGTTATACCATACAGTATGGGCTATGAAAGTGCCAAGCATTTGTTGTACCAAGTGTTATATAACATAAATCAAGATTAGTCATTTAACAAGCAAAGTATTAAAGAGTGAACAAAATAACAAATATAAAACATGTTAGTATCAAACATTAAAGTCCATATTAAGTTTACACTATACTTATTCTTACACCATTAGTGTAACCTTTTCTCCTTGACATAATAAACTTAGCTAGACATAATGAAAGAAAGAAAAATAAATAAATAAATAAAATAAGAACATAAATAAGATAAGAGTTAACAAAGTAAAGGAAAGGAAATGAAAGGCATAAACTTGATATTAATGAAAGCAAAGCATAAACATTACAAAGAGAGAAAGGAAGAGCATGATCTTGATCTGGAAACCAAGATGCCTAAATGCATGGCAAATGCCTCCTTTTATAGGCCAAAATTGGGAACTATTGATTTGATGACTAATTGATAAGTGGGTGGCCAACTTTTGAGCATGATTTTGATCTGGAGACCAAGATGCCTAAATGCATGGCAAATGCCTCCTTTTATAGGCTAAAATTGGGAACTATTGATTTGATGACTAATTGATGAGTGGGTGACCAACTCTTGACTTGGTGATAATCCTTATTTTCTCTTGTCTGCCCAAAACGTCATTGATAACGTCAAAATTGGAGCCACTAGAAAACATAAAAGTTGTAGGCAATTGTCTCAGTTGTCTTGTGTAAAAATTTCAGCTCATTTGGACTTCTAAAACTCCAGATATGGCAAAAATACTGAACAGTACTCAGGCTGGAGGACAGATTCGGGCTTCTTTGTTGTTGCTACAATTTGGACTTGAAAATGGCCTTTTTAAATCTTGGGCTCCATATAAAAGTTATAGGCCTATGTTTTAACTTTCCATCCATATAAAGTAGACCCAAATCTGAGATCTGTAGCTCCATATATGACCCAATTACCAAACAATATTCCGGTTTGGATTGCACCGACATCTCTTTTCTAATTTTGGTCATCTCTTTGCCCTTGTAATTTAAGTTCTTAAAGTCATCAATCAATCCTTTCATTTATGTGATAGGCCTGCATTTAAAATGAACATTTACCACAAATTAAAGGTATCTTATATTATTAGATATATTATTATAAACATGCTTTAGTTAAGGAGTTATTGATACTTCAAGTGCAAAATGATGATATAAAACCATGACAACCTAGAATAATAAACAATGCTCTCAAAATGCAAAGAATACTTTTTCATAAGATTCATGACATCAAGAATAAACTACTCATTATTATTCATGCTGATAAAAAATCTTTTAAGTACTAATCAAGAGACAAGTTCTTCTCATACAAAACCTCGAGCTTTTTCTCGAGCCCTCCACTGTGAAAACCTATAAAAACAAAAGGTCATAATATCATGATATATTTTCACCGAAGACCTCATTGCCAAACGCAAGAGCAAATAATCTCTTTTCCAAGAAAAAATAACAAAGGAGTTGCAAGATTTCAAAAGCAAATTGTTTTGGACTCACATCGAAATAATTTTTTGTTTTCAAAATGCAAGATCAAGATTTCAAGATTCATTCTAGACCCATATTCCTTCACCAAACAGAAAAAGGATAGAAATGAGAGAATGACCTCTTAAAACCATTATTTGTCCAAATCACTAACAAAGCACACTTAGAGGCAATAACCAATACAAGGGGGCAACATTGTGTTTAAAAGGAAAAATTCTATAAAATGAGATGGTAATTTCCTTCAACCATACAAGGGGGCATTTTGGTTTACAAAAGACAACTCGATCCTTTCAGCAAGTGACACCGAATGTTTCTAGCAATGAAACGAGGAGTAATGAGTGGTCCTCTCAAATTATTTAACGAATCAGAAAATCCTTAACAAGTAAGTGGGTCACGATGGACACCATAAATGCTGAATTGTGTAAACAAATTTGGAAATAGACTTACATGGGTCAACTCGAGTGGGCTAGAAAGCTAAACGACAAAGATGACTTAAATCAGATAGTAAGATCTCACCAACCAAGCAATGAGAAGATTAAGAAGAAATGGGGGCCTATATTTCAAATCAAGTAAAGATGCATGCATATCATTTAAACTTTGAGACCTTGGATAATGAGTTTTGCAAATTTTATTATAGAAAATTCTAACGAAATTCATCAAGCAGAAGGCCAACTTGAAATGGCAAACATTGAAATTGCTTTTGAAAAATTTTCATTTCTGAGAATTTTTTTTAACCTGGGCAGACCGCCCATGAGAATGAGGCCACCTGAAAAAAACTCTCTATTTTTCCACCACCTTTCAGTTTCCACTCCTGAGATAGTGCATTTCCTATCTTAACTCTTTCTGAGTTCTTTTCGAGCGCGCCCTCAAGCCCTTGACCATCATAGGTAGTGCATTTCCTATCCTACCTCCATTCGAGCGTGCCTTCGAGCCCTCGTCTTATCTCCATTCAAGCGCGCCTTCGAGCCCTCGTCTTATCT
>NW_011504662.1:3033-5395 GCF_000495115.2 Populus euphratica | reverse complement strand
TAATAAAATTAAAAAACAAAATGAAACATAAAAAGGATAAAAAAATATATAACAAATATAAGCTAAATCAAGGACCAAACTTATTTGGATCAACCCTCAAAACTCATAAAAAAGGTTATGAAACCAGTTAATCTAAGAGAAAAGAAAACAAAAAAAGATATAAAACCCAATTTTTTTATAATGTTAAATTATGAGATGAAAAAAAATAAGTCTGAGAAATATTTAATGCCAACCTCGTTAACTTATAAAACTTGGATTTCGAACCATTTGATCGAAAACACCAAATATGAATGAATTATGTAGGTCAATTCTCTAAAAATTAAATAATGAATGATGTTTTTTTTTTAAATCAATCACACAAAATTTTTTTTTTAAAAAAACAATAATTAAAAGTCAAGAAAGGTGCAAGCCCACTCGAGTTAAATCATTGAACTCTTGGGTCAACCAAATCATGAGAATGAAATAATCTTATAATAAAAAAATTAAAAAAAATCATGAAGCATACTTTTTTAAAAAAATCAACTTTGAGTAACGAGGTTGAAAAAAAAATAAGTAAAAAAATAAAATAAAATAATACCATATTAACTTATAAAACTCATGAACTAGACCATTTAAGCCAGAAAAACCACCTAGCTCAATTAGAAGAAAGAAATTGTAAAAATTATAAAATTATAAAAAAAATTCAAAAATAAAAATAACAATTAAAAAAATAAGATCAAATTTCAAAAAATAAATAAAAGGATATGACTAAATTAAAAAGAAGAATCAACCTAACAAAAGAATTAAAAAGAAGAAATCCCCTAGGACAATATTTTTTTAAAAAATAATAAATTAAAAATTTTAATTAAAAGAAAAAATTTGTCTAATATGCCTGACAGGTTTCAAATTTTAATATTTTTAATTACTGTAAAGACCAATTTACCTCTCTGCCAATATCATTACAAAAAGAACTTAAATAAAACTACAAAAATACCCTTAGTAAATTAATTTTGCTACCAAGGATATTTTACTGTTTTTTATCTTTCAATGGTAACATAATCCGAATCTAGATATTTCATCTATTAAAGCATTAATATCACCAAGTCTCCATTAATTAAGTTTAAATTTCCTCGTCACGTGATTCATTCCCCTCTCTTTAAGTAATGAACAGTCGCGCCAACACACGCACGGTTCAAAAATCTACACGATGGCTGAGGCTTAAATATATTGCCTGAAATATTATAATGGAGGATTTGCTGAGCTAATCATATTCTTTCTGCTTGAACGGGCTAGAAGAAAAGGAAGAATCCTTGTCTCACCAACCAAGGATTCTGCGATTCCATGGTCTTAGCTTCTGGATTGCTTTTGCCATGGAGATTTTACTCGTGCTTCGAGCCTTGAGGACCTTGCCTTTGTTTTCTCTCTCTTGGTTTTATATATGGTGGGTAAACCGAACAAAGACCTATTAACCTGTTGCATTATTCCTTCAATATTTTTAGTCACTCTCACGAATGGAGAGAACGCAGCAACGGATACAGAGACGTGGTTTTGGCCATCCTAACATCAAATCCCACCATGTATTATGTTAACCAAAGAACAATCAATCAATTTCTTGTCGTTTGTTGCTGGCATTATCCAATTTTTTAATGCAATCATCCACCATGTTGTTAAGTTTTGGCGACCATAACTAGTTTTCAACTTGCATCAATTTCTATCTCAATGATATCTTCAAATCTTAGCTTAGCAAGCGAATGGATATATGTATTTCTTATGGGAGTTCGATTTTAATTTCAAATTATAAAATTATGCGTAAAAAACAAAAACAATCAAACTCTTGGCTGCTATATATTATCATGCTTGTAAAATGAATGTGTTTGGGGTGTGGTTTCCGTTGTTTTTAAATTATATTTTATTTAGAAAAAAAATTAAAAAAATATAGTTTTATTTTTTTAAAATTATGTTTAACATTAACGTATTAAAAAAATTAAAAAAATATTAATTTAAAATAAAAAATAAATTTAAAAAACTCATTTAAAATATAAAAACAAATATGTCTGAAATTTATTAATTACTATTCTTCTCTTCTTTGTAAAGATAGCAATTAGCATATTTTCTCAAGTGTACAAATGTAATGATCAAGAAAAAAAAAAAAAAGACAAAAATCTCTTTGGCGAGACATCTTTGTCTGTTGATGAGACAAATGCCTGGTTTGCCAAACTAACCAAAACTGAAATTTTTGTCCATGGAAAATAAATACAATGACAAGGGTCAACGAACTAAAAAAACAAGTTGATGGCTTGATCAAAGCCTAGCGAGCATTGCAATCAATTGCCATAATGAAGGGCTGGTATTCAGCCTCATCAAGTTGTGTTTTTTTTTTTTT
>NW_011504662.1:0-2578 GCF_000495115.2 Populus euphratica | reverse complement strand
TTTTGAACTATGTTTTCAACCTTAAATCACTTTTTAATAGGTTAAGAAACATAAAAAAATCTGAATAAAAAAAATTCAAACCCTAATTTATCCAAAATATTTTAATAGAACTCTTCTAGTTAATCAAAATCTATTTATATCATAATAAGATATTTTTTTTACTGAAATATCATCAACCAATTATTTTTTTTATTGTTTTTTGGTGATTTTTGTCCACAAACTTTAAAATTAAAATGAAAATAAAATAAAGTGTTGCGCCAAATCAGAAGCTTATAAAACCAAATGGATAAACAATGAGTTAATGAAGTCAAGCTATGTTTTTTTTTTTAATTTGATCCTTTTTTTTAAATTGTATTTTGTTTTACCAATTTTAATTCTATTTGATCTCTAATTCAATTATGGAATTTAATCAAACACCATAAATTATTAAAAACAGGCAAAGATAAGAAAATTTCAACATAAATATTTCATTAAAGAATGTTACAATATACATTGATCCGTGAGACGGCAAACAATGCAGGTACTAATTTTTTTTTTTACAACATCTTTTAATTTTCTTGCAATTGCTATTAAGATAAGAAGTCTTCATTGTGCTCATCGGAGCTTGTAATCGAAGATACGCTCCTTTTTCTTCCTAAATAATTGTGGGCAATCTAAAATGTCAGCAATAATTATTAGCTTTTTTCTTTTTTTAAGCAATTTTTACTAGTTGATAAAACTATGTTTTTTTTATGAGGATTATAAGATTACTTATAGCGTATACTAGTTGATAAAACTAGTTGATGAAATACTAGAAGTGGTGTTTACACTTCACGGCAATAAAATATTATTTTTATAAAAAATAAAATTTATATGCAATAAACGAGTTTTAACAAAAATTTACGACTCATGTTGTATATCTAATTAGATCAAATAAATTCGTTTTTATTTTAATTAAACTAATATAGATAGACAATGATAATGGATGAATTATTTAAAAAAATACATAATCATAGTAACCGAGAAAAAGATATTTAACAAATGATGCAGGTCAATTCATAAACTATTAAATAAAATAAGGCAAATAGGGTAACAAAACCTTAAAAAAACTAGTTACGATCAACTTAAGTTAGCATGATAAAATTGTAAAATCGATAATTAAGGCTGAGTCAACCCAAAATATCCTTCCAAACTTGTAATCTAAAATATAAGATTGAAATAATTCAATAGAAAAAATAAAATTCTATTTTTTAATATAAAAAACTATCAACCCATGTTAACCTTTTATATCCATGACCTGGCTTATCAGACCCAAAAAACTCTAATATGAAAAATTATAAATTTTAATTTTCAGTCAGTAAAATATTGAATGATGAAAGTAAAAAAAGAGTTTCAGTATACAAAATAATTTAAAACAAAAAATTATAATTAAAGGAAAGAGGATTAAAAGTAAAATACAAAATAAATTTTATATTTGATCAAAGAATAAAATTAAAAAAAAATTAATTTAGCTAAATAACCTAAAAGACTAAAAGAATGAGGATCAAAATTGACATAAAAAATAAAAATAAATACGTGATTGAAGGATGAAATTGAAAAGAAAAATAATTATAACAAAAGAAGAGAAATTAAAAAGATTGAAGACCAAATTTATAAAAATAATATAATATAAATTTGGATTGATGGATAGAATTGAAAACAATTGAAAATTTCACAAAAAGGCAAAGAAAAAAAATTAAAAATTAAAACAATGAGGATCAAATTGAAAAAAATAATATCATACATTTGGATTGAAGGATGAAGTTGAAAACCAATAAAACTTTTCCACAAGGGCTAAGAAAAAATATTGGAAATCAAATAATAAGAATTAAAATTGAATTACCAAAAACAAAAAGGATCAAATCGTAATTTTTAAAGGAGAAAAAAGAAAAAAAAGAAAAGAAAAGAGGCTAACTAATAACAAATTGCCCTATAACTACCGACACATGTCACCCCAACAAGAAAAAGATTGTATAATACTTTAACAACACGACAAAATAGTATTTATGGCTAGTAGGAGACATCGCATATGCCTCCCATGCTCTGGTGAGTGCACCATACATGCCTATATTACACACAAACACACACATACACACACACATATTCAAGTGCCAATTTGCATTTGACTTGACATGGTAATAAAAAAAAAATATTGTGAAAAGACTTAAGTTTTAGTATTTCTCATTTTAAAGGTAATTTAACCATTTTACTATGCTTTTAATTTTTTTTATTTGATAAAAAATAAACTTACATTCCTATTAAGGATTATACATCTTGAGGTAATATGAGTTAAAAGTATGATAAGGTTCATAGAAGGAACATGTTTTGGAGGTAGTGTCAAGATATTTGCTTTGATTACATTTATAACTTTGAATAGGTGATTTTATTTTGATTCAAAAGAGTTGTAAATCCTTAGGATATACTAAATACCTATGGGTTAATCCCTCATGGTTTTTTCTCGAGTTTTTATTTTTACTAGGAGAATAATTTTGCTTGGAAAGTCATTTATGCTAGTTGTCTTTGTAAAAACAAGGAAGCCCATATCATAACAAACTAGCCT
>NW_011504661.1:0-5396 GCF_000495115.2 Populus euphratica | reverse complement strand
ATAATATTATTTTAATTATTTTTTAAAAAAATTAATGAATTAATGCCAGATTTTTTGGATCAATTAATTTTTTTTCTTTGATTTTATTTTTTTTTAACCTGGATTGATTCATATTAAAAGTCTAAATCAATCTGGTTGAGCCAATGAATGAAAGCATTGGCTGATTCCAAACTAGTACGAGGGGCAAAACATGTCCACCTCTGGCGTAAGAGTTCATTCCTGATTTCATATTTTTCTAGTTCCTTTCAATTCTGCCACTACTGGATTCAGTAGTGTAGTTAAAAAAAAAAATTCACAAGGTCTTAAAGTATTCACTTATTTAAAAAAATTAAATTCAAAATAAAATATAAATACAAAAAGTATTATATATTAATTCAGCAGTGGATTTATAATAATATGTACGTAAATATTGTGTGCGTAAAAAATGCAATAATATACATAATTTTCATTATGAAAAGACAAAATGATTTAATTGCTTTAGTTTTACTCTAATGTTACTCCCAATTTAGTATTGATTTCGATGTTCGAAAATTAAAAAACAATTTATTTTTTATATTGCCTCCTATCTTCTTAAGAAACATTATATAATTATAGAATATTGAAAACACAAGTATCTCTCTCTCAAGACAAAAGAAAATGAGAAGAAAGAAAAAGATGTTATAAGTATCTATTAAGTATTGTTTTTTTTTAATTTATAATATAATTATTGAGCATAAAAAGAACACTATAAGTACCTATGAATTTCATAGATATACAATCATCAAATTATATTGTTATAGTTAGTCATTTACGAGTATAAAAATTTATAAGACACTGCAAGTCTTCATTGAAATACAAATTAAATAATGCATATAATATAATTTAAATTTATAATAGGACATAATGAGTATCTATTCATTATTTAACAAAACATGTATTTTGTTGATGATTTTATGAATTCACTATTTATTATTTATTTATTTTTAAAATTTTTATTCAACTTTCAACTTTTTATTTTTTCTTCACAAATTTATTATTTATTTTTTCTTTAAAGGATTTTTAAGTTTTTCTCTAATCCTTTTATTATAATTTATTAAACATACTTGGAGTTAATACTAAATATGTGTGATCGCAAGTGGTGGTCAATGCAATTATAGTTAATGCTAAATAAGTACCAGCGCTATGCAGTGAGATTAGATTATTATTATTCTTTGCTCTAAAACTAATGTTAATGTATTACAGGCATGTTTTAAAGAAAGAAGAAAAATTTGTGAATCATGTTATAAATTCAACTGATGTTAATTTTATTTCATTTTAATTAAAAATAAAAAATAAATAATGATAATAAATAAATGAAATAAAACAATGACCATGATAACTTTAATTTTTTTTCCAAAAACAAATATAACTCATTCCAAAAAGTGATCTTGGAAAAATGAAATTAGATAAAAAAAACTTGGTTTAAATTCAAGTTAACATAATAAATCTATAATTTAGGAAATAAAAACAAGATAACTTAATAGAAAATAAATAGAAAAAAATTTTAAAAGCTTGATTCTCAACAAACCAACTGTAGAAGTATGAAATTAAAAAATAAATCAATAAAAAAAATTAATAAAAAAAGTAAAACCAAGTAAGACAAACCTCACAATCTAGATTAGGCTAATTAGATAACCCAACAAAACCCAAAATAAAAAAAATAATGAAGATTATTTTTTTTTAAAAAAAACCAAGTTTTAAAGGGTGGGATTGAAAAAGATATTACAATTCCTTAAAAAAAAATTGACCCCTTTCTAGGTTATCCTACCAAAACCATAACATAGGTTATAAGATGGGACAACCATATAGAAAAACAAAAAAATAACCACAAGGCCTATTTTTGCAAAACAAACCAATGTGAAATGATGATGAAATTATAAAAATAAATAAATAAATAAAATGATGTCAACTAGTGTTAATTTTTCAAAGTCATAACTTGAGTTATTAAGCTAGAAACACCTTATTTGAAAAACAAACATAAAGCCCAATTCTCAATTAATTAAATGTTGAAGAATGAAATTAGAAAAAAAAATTTCAATTATACTAAAAAATTAAAAAAAAATATCAATTAAAGAAATGAGGATCAAAATTTAAATAAAAAAAATAAAGGAAAACTATAAAAAATTTATTGAATGGTAAAATTAAAAAAAATGAGGACCACATTGAAAAATAAAAAGGATGAAATTAAAATAAATTAAAATTTTATAAAAAAACCAAGAACAAAAATTAGAATAAAAAAATAAAGATTGATGTTGAAATCTCAATAATAAGAGGACAACTTTGAAATTTTTAATAGTCAACACACTTTTTGAGGGAAGAAAAAGAAAAGAGGAAAAGAAAGAAAGAAAGCACTATCGGCAATAAATCACCCTACCACCAACACCACACATTCCTAACAGGAAGAAGATGCCATGATGGTTCAAATGACATACTAGAAATTTTCTACGAGAGATGTCGCAAGTGTTCCTAGAAGACCACGAGCATCTATCACACACCAGCGTGGTATTGCATGACATGATAAAATGATTGATGTTTTCTTCTAAGTGTAGTAGTGTTAGATTAATAAATAACTCAACAAGACTGAGATCGATCCATATAGAGGTTAATTATATAAAGCCATAAATAATAAAAGAAATAGAGTTAAAGAGAACTATGATATGTGATATTAATGTAAATATTAAACGAAGATAAAATAATTATCAATGTTAGAGGATTTACTAAAGATATTTCAAATAAGTATAGTCTAAATTCCTTTTTATTACTCATCTAGAAACTAAACACAAATGAGGTTTTAATCGAATGATTTATTATTAATGACTCATGTTAATTTATTAACATGATTATATTAATTACCATATTTAAGTAACACCAAAGCTTGAAAATTTTATCAAGTCTTTATAATGCTAATTTATATCAATAACAAATCAAGTTCTTTTCATAACATAGGTGTCAGTTATCCATACAGTAGGCTATGAAAGAATCAAGTATTTGTTAGGCCTAAGGTTGTACATCATGAATATAAACTCACCACTTTATAAGAAAGATATTAAGAATAAGTAAGATAACAATTATAAAATATGTTAATAACAAAATTTGTTGAATATAAACTTTAAAGTTCATGTTAAGTTTGTATTATACTTATTCTTACACCATTAGTGTAACCTTTTCACCTTAGTAAAAATAAACTTAACAAAACATAATAAAGAAGAAAAACATAAATAAATAAGATAAAAACATAGCTATGATATAAATTAACTGAGTATTGTAAAAGAAATGATAAACAAAAATAAGAGATTAATGAGAATATAACATGAAATAAAACTTGAACATTACAAAAATACAAATAAAAAAAAGCAAAAGTAAGATCTTGATATAAAAACCAAGATACTTAAATGTATGGTAAATGTCTCATTTTATAAGCTAAAATTCAAAACTATTGATTTGGTGGTTAACTATTGATTTAGTGGTTGAACAACACATCATTAATAACTTCAAAATTTAAACAGATGGTCTTTATGAAGTTGTGAGTATTTGTCTCAAATTCCAAAATAAAAATAAAAATAAAGGCTTATTTGGATTTCTATAACTTGAGATATCAGCTAAATATCAAACATTATTTGGGATGCATAACATATTTAAACTTCTCTTATTTTGCTAAGAGTAGTGTTGAATCTTGAAATTTTTATGAATGTTTTAGGCCTATATCTTAGATTTTTATTGAACAAAACCACACCTAAATCTAAGGTCTACAACTCTAATTATGATCTAAAAATCGAATGGTATTCTAATTTGAATTGAATCAACCCAACTAATATTTTTACTCTAAGTTCAACTCTGTCTTTGTCTCCTCAATTTCAATAATTAAATACATCAATTAATAATCTAAATTATGAGATATGTCTATTTTCAAAACTTATATTTAAAGTGAATATTTACCATAAATTAAAATTATCTTATATTATCAGATTTGTTATTATAAAGCATACTTAAGTTAAGGAATTTAATGATACTTCAAGTGCAATACAATGATATAAAACCTTAAGAAATATACACTTTTAAGTACTTATCACAACACACCCCAACCACTTTTTTTTTTATTACATTTTATATTTATCAAAATACTAGTTTACCCCTAGCAAACTTGATTATAACTAAAACAAAAACTAGACTGAAAGTACAAAAAAGCTTTTGTAGACTGATTTTAAAAATTATACTTTTGTGGGTAATTTATTATGCTTTAGAGATGTGAAAAAACATAGTTTTCCTTAATTAATCTAATACTAACTAATGAGTCTTGTGAAAAAATCGAATTACCTCTAATATCTAGTTTAAGGATTTTTTTATGTGAAGGATAAAATCATCATTACTATTGGGTTTTTTGAAGCACATAAACGTAGTGGATACGATAAATTTAAAACTTTTTCGACAGTCCCACACTCTCATTAGATATATTTAGAGTTATTTAAGATTTATATAAAAATTATTTGAAGATCCAATATTCTTTTTAGCATTAAGTAATTGCTTTAATGCTGAGTTATTGTAAACCACAAGCCATCTAAATATCCAATATCTAACAATAATCCACATAAACCACAAGTGATAAATCTTTTAAACCCTTTAAGGAGAGAGGGATTGCTATACCTTTAAGCACTGGCTTTTTTCTTTTGTGTATTTCTAGTTTTCTATAGTGTTTTGTATGTTGTCTTTAAAATAAGAGGCATAAAATTCTATTTATAGAGAAACCTGAAAACCTATAAACAACAAAATATCAATTTACTCTCAAAATAATATCACATATATTATTTCAAAAAAGTTTTATAAATTTATTCAATCAAGTCTCTACTTGATTTTTCTAGGTTTAGAATTGTAATTCTCTATATAAATTATATTTTAGTCCTCAATTTCTAAAACTTACTTATAATTAAATCACACTTGATTAATCATCTCAGTTTAATTTTTAACAAATGATTCTTATATGTATGATGTATTTGGTTCCATACTAAGTTGGTCCAAATATAAAGCACAATTATAAATAAAATAGAATTAAATAAATTAATTTATTATCAATTCAATAATTGATTAATTTATATTTAAATATTATGTATAATTTCTAGCTACTTGTCATGATTTCTTAAATACTTGCAAAGTCATAAATAATTTGAATTAACATTTTAGTCACCATTTTCTCTTTATAATTATTATCATTTCATCAATAATATTCTGATTTAGACATTATAGCATGAAATGTGGCTGCTTTCTCAAATAATATTTGTTCTTAATATGATAGTCATTGATTGTTTGAATAAGATTTGAAACTCTTTTCAAATTTTGTTTACCTTGCACAAGGATTTACAATTAATACAATTTATGAACAAATA
>NW_011504660.1:4839-5397 GCF_000495115.2 Populus euphratica | reverse complement strand
TTCAAGGAATCACATGCATCCGGCAAAACCTGTGAAAATTGTCAAAAAGTGAGATTTATTTCAAAACACAGAGAGTCTTTAGATAATCTTCTATTAACTCTTAAGTCTCCATCATAGTCGAGATAAGGATTGTGCAATTCATGACTTATGAACCTATTTTCATAAATAACGTGCTTGATATAGTCTTAAGAAAACTGGATGGGAAGCCTATCCCCGACCCATAGAGGGCGTTTAAGCCATTCTTGGACGTAAAACCAAGAGAAGATGTGACCCACAATTACAACCACCTATACATACATATTTATTTATTTATAAATAAATAAAGAGAGAGAGTGTGTGTGTGTGAGAGAGAGAGAGAGAAAGAGAGAGAGACTTCAGCTAACCTACATATAGGTGGTATGATTGTCTTTTCAATTTCTCATCTATAAAATCCTTTCATCCTTCCTTTCATTTCTACTCAACCCATACATTCAATGAAAATAGAAGTGTGTAGAAATGGCAAGTTCCTCAAGTCATTAGATAAGAAATATTTGTGTTTTTGATGGATCTAGTCTTGGA
>NW_011504660.1:0-4812 GCF_000495115.2 Populus euphratica | reverse complement strand
AAAGAAAAGGAGTTTAGTCCTGGGAAAGAAAAGGAGTTTTTAGAATCAGCAAATCATCTTGGTCAGGTGCTAGCTGAGAGAAAGATTCATTTAGTGTATGGGAGAGGCAGTCTTGGGTTAATGGGAGGTGTGTCAATAGCTGCGTTTTTAGGAGGTAGTCAAGTTTTAGGGGTCGTCCCTGAAACTTTAGCACAAGGGGACATCATTGGAAAACCAATTGGAGAGGAACTATAGGTCTTCACAATGTCGGCTCGAATGAATGCAATATTTAACCATGTTGATGCCTTCATTGCTTTACCAGGTCGTTTAGGCACATTGGAAGAGATCTTTCATATTTCCTCTTGGGCCCAACTGCACATTCACCATAAACCCATAGGTTTGTCAAATGTTAATGGTTATTATGATAAGTTGTTGTCTTTTCTTGATCATGCTGTGGAACAGGAATTTCTAACATCCTCTACACGACAAATCATAATCTCTGCTGCTACTCCTGAACAATTGATTGACCAACTATAATCTTTCATTCCTGTAATTGATCCCTCCATGAGTCGTATAAATTGGTCAACTAAGGAAAGCCGTAAAGAGCTTGGATTGGATTTGAGCCTTTATTTGTGAATCTTTGTGTCTTTTGGTTTTATTATTGTGTTTTGTTGTTTCTTATATTTGTTTCAGTGTGTTTCAGGTTTGTCAGTATTCGTTATTTCAGGTGATATCTTCTATACTCTATCTTTCTACCTTGGAACATTAAGGACAATGTCTCGTTTTGGTTGGGGGGAGAGGGTAGTAGCTAATGGTTGAAGTTTTGTATAGTTTGAGGTTTATTTTAAGGCATTTTGGTAGGAGTTTTCTTAGCAGGGAGATCTATTCATAGCAGTGTTCATCTCTCTATCCCCCTTTAAGTTAGGGTTTTTAAAGATTTTTATAGAAGAAATAAGATAATTATAAAGCTTATGAGTTAATGGAATATCGACCTTTAATGTTGGAGAATAGATCTCAACCATTCATTGGAGTTAAAAACAAAATCTTGACCTATTCTGTTACTAACAAATGGGCGACTAAGGTGACACAAATAAACTGGCAAGACTAAGGTCGAACTACAAGGAGGTGAGCTATATAAATACCAACAACAACAACAATGATGATGATGATGGTGATGATGATGATGAGTTAAAGACGGCTTTGAGATATAAGTTTAATGTAAAGATTATATAATGATAAAAACAAATGTCAAGGCTAGAGGATCCACTAATTATATTAAAGATAAGCAAAGTATAAATTCTTTATAAATTATCAACATAATCATATTAATCATCTTATTTATGTAATACTATACTTATAAATTTTATTAGTTATTCATGATGTTAACTTATATTGACAACAAATCAAGTTCCTCTCATAACAACGATGTCGGCTGAAGACTATGAAGGGTCAAGTATTTGAAGTACCTAGTGTTATACAATATAAATCTAGATTAACCATTTAACAAGTATGGTATTAAGAATTAATAAGAAAAAAAATGATAAGGCATGTTAATAGCAAGTTGTTTAGGATATAAGCATTGAAGTCCATATTGAGTTTATATTATACTTATCCTAACATCATTAGTAAAATATTTTCACCTTGACATGATAAAATTAGCTAAATATTATGAAGAAGAAAAACAAAATTAACAATATAAAAATATAAACATGATATAAGTTAACTAAGTATAGTAAAGAAAATGAAAAGCATGAACAAGAGATTAAGGAAAGCAAAAATTAAGCATTACAAAAATATAAAGAAAGAGAGCAAGAACATGATCTTGATTTGAGAACTAAGATGCCTAAATGAATGACAAATGCCACCTTTTATAAGCTAAAATTTAAAGTTATTCATTTAATAATTGATAATTGATGTAGTGGTTAACTATTGATTTAGTGGACTTGGTGGACAACAATACTTAAACATTTTGTCTAGATGAAATGACATTGATGCAATCAGAATTAAGCAAAGTGTTCTTCATGAAAGTTGTTGGAAATTATCTTTTCCTCCCACCCACCAAATTTTAGAGCATTTAGATCACTACAGCTTGAGATATGTCTAAAATATTGAGTAATGCTTCTAGTGAACATAGTGAATAGCCTTCAAGCTCTTGTCTAGATGAAATGTTATTGTTAACATTAGAATTTGAGAAGGTTTTCTCATAAAAGTTGTTGGAAATTGTCGTTTCCTTCCACCTACCAAATTTCACATCATTTTACCTTCTAAAACTCTAGCTATAGGTAAAATTCTGAGTAGTTTTTGAGCTAGATTGCAGGACAAATTTTAACTTCTCTCTTGTGGCCAAACTTTGAATTTAAAAATGAAAGATTTAGGTTTTTTCCTATTCATGAATATTTTATGCCTATTTCTTATCTTTCTATCCATATAAACCAAATTGAAATCCAAGATCTATAGTTCCAGATATGACCCAATAACCGAATAGTGTTTGAATTTGAATCCTTTATAAGCTTAGTCTTTTCTTTATCCTTTCATTTTCAATAGGTAATCATAATAATCAATCCTTTAAATTGTGAAATATCCTTGCATTTAAAGTAAGCATTTACCATAAATTAAACCTATCTTATATTATCAAATTTATTATTATAAAACATACTCTAGTTAAAGATTTATTGATACTTCAAGTGCAAAAATAATGATATAAAACCTTGATAAAAATATACTTTTAAGTACTAATCACAAGGCTATTTTTATAGATGGAATAATGTTAGGTAATGTTTTTGGAAGAGATTCTGTAAGTGTTTTTGGTGCTTTTAAAGCTGGAATTTTATCTTAGAGTGAAGTACAAAAACCAGGGTATTATTTGCCATATGATTTGTGTGGTATGGACAAAAGCTTGTCATGCTTTGCAATTGATAAGTAGAGGATACAAGGCTATTTTGTAGGCAAAACAGTGTTAGGCAGTGTTTTTAGGAGATAATCTGCAAATGTTTTTAGTATCATTAGAGTTGGAATGTTGGCTTATAGTAAATTACAAATATCATGGTATAAGGTGACATAATATTTATGTTATACAGGAAGAGGAGAGGGAGAAATTAGAGTTGAAAGATAGGCACATGGGCTTCCTTTTCTCTTTTTTTAATTGGAAGAAGATGAATACTAAAATTATAGTTCTTTTCAATTTGATCAATAAACCATCAGAACTTTGTAATAGAACTCCCAATTAGCCTTAATCTTTTGGATTCCTTATAATTTCACCATTGGCTTTCTTTGATTTGGACATTTAAATTCCTATGTTTTTTTATGAAGTGATAATTAGTTTTGATATTCTTCAATTTGATGCCTAATTAACCTCTAAACTTTGATTTTCTTCTAATTTTATCTCTGATTTCACCCAATTAAATAATTAAACCTGGTCCTCTAAAATTTTGATCCTCTTAATTAATTCCAAATAAACTTAACATTTCTCCAATTATGTAACAACTCGGCTTTTTCAAGGCCAAAATCGATGGAGATTTTTATTTTTTTATATAAATCATTAAGTTCTAGATGTTTTTCACTATATCATTCTACATATTTATAATTGCATTCCATTCATTAACAAGGCACAATCCATATAGGATAATGTAAATCAACATTCCCAAAAAACAGATTCTCAATACACATGCCTATAATATTATATTTTCATACTCATAAGTTTACATTACATCATATGACATACTCATAAATTCATATTCTTGTTGTAGTCTCGTTATCATTATGAGTTCATACAAAAGTGTCAAACGGCAAGTTACACAACTAGTACTTTTGTTATCCTGACCTCATTTCACATTATAATATCCTTATAAGAAGAATACCACATGCGTATATTGATACATGTCATACCTATATGTTTGCACATACACATTTGTGTCCCATTTTAATTTTCCATTACAAGTCTTTATAAAAGAAGTCAAACGACTAATTGAGTGATTCATATGTCTGTTCATACAGAACTCATAACACCCATAACATGTAAATATAATTATTTTCAAAATATATGAGCCACAAAATGGATTCCCTTACGCACCATGTAGGTATGATATCCCTATTACAACACAAGATAATTTCAAGCATTATAGAAAATTTAAGAAAATATAATAAAGCAATATTAACGTTAGATTTCATTCATAGACCAAAAGAGCGTAATTCTTTCATTTCTCTATACTTACATAAATACCATCCTTAATAATTCGTAAATTACCGAGGCTAATTACAATACTCATACCCGATCATCCATCTCAAATATCATTAACCAAACTAATGTTATTCTCTATTTAAAGCATAGCAATCATAATTCTTTTATATACTTGGTATCTACAAAACATAGTACATATGAAGTATCAATTCTTGAAACTAACATATTGATCATCCCTTTAAGATGTCATTAGCTAAAGCTAATTGTTTATTCATTCCGACCATCCACCTAGGATGCCGATAGCCGAATGATTAGTACTTAAAAGTGCATTTTTATCAAGGTTTTATATCATCATTTTGCACTTGAAGTATCAATAACTCCTTAACTAAAACATGTTTTATAATAATGTATCTAATAATATAAGATACCTATAATTTATGGTAAATGTGTATTTTTAATGCAGGCCTATCACATAAATGAAAGGATTGATTGATGAATTTAAGAATTGAAATTGAAAGGACAAAGAGATGGCTAAACTCCGAAAAGAGATGTCGGTGCAGTCCATACCGGAACACTGTTCGGTAATTGGATCATATCTGGAGTTATATATCTCAGATTTAGGTCCAATTTATATGGATGGAAAGGTAAGAAATAGG
>NW_011504659.1:0-5401 GCF_000495115.2 Populus euphratica | reverse complement strand
AAATTTTTTGTTCTAATTTTTAAGGTTAACTTCCTTGGGTTGAGATTATTATTTTTGTCTTTTTTCTTTTTTTAAAAAAAAATATATATACATATAATTTAAAAACACTATGCATCTTTAACCCATGTAACGAGCTTTTAGCTAATGACTCCCAAACCAGTTGGTCTTAGGACATTAGGTGTTAAGACACCCCTACGAGCTTAGTAACTCGGATTGCAGATATTGATATGTAAATAGTGCAATGTTTGATTTCCTTAAACTTTTCTCCTCAACCCATGTAATAAGCGTTGGGTCAATAGCTCCCAAGTCAGTTGACTTTAAGGTATTAGGTGTTAAAACACCCTTTCGTGCTTAATTATTTAGGTTAGAGAGGCTATGAAACCAAACTTATCTATATTTTTATTATTATCATGTTTTTCTTTTTTCTTTTTTCCTCTTTTTTTTTAATTATATACAATCTCTTGCCCTTAGTTGTTACCTTTAACAAAAGAACATAAATAATGTAATAATCCAATATGCAACCCACAATCATATGTTAAAGTGTGTGTGTGTGTCTAAATTAAGGTTTAAGAATACATGTTAAATAAGTATATAAGTAGAATTAAGTGATAACAATGCGAGAGTTTGTAAACCTAAATATTTCAAGAAGTATTATAATAGACCTTGTTAAGAATGGTTACTAAGATGTGTCTCAAGAGTCACTTTAACAAAATAGCTCCTTTACTCTGTCATCCTAGTAACAACAATTATGCACATACTTTATGAAATGAAAAAAAAAAATTTTTATCAACTACTACCCTCTCCCCCCAACCAAAACGAGACATTGTCCTCAATGTTCTAAGGTAGAAAGATAGAGTATAGAAGATATCACCTGAAATAACGAACACTAACAAACCTGAAACACACTAAAAAAAATAAGAAATAACAAAACACAATAATAAAACCAAAAGACACAAAAATTCACAAATGAATGCTCAAATTCAATCTAAGCTTTTTACGGCTTTCCTTAATTGACCAATTTATACAACTCATGGAGGGATCAATTACAGGAATAAGGGATTGTAGTTGGTTAATTAATTGTTCAGCAGTAGCAGCAAAGATTATGATTTGTCATGCAGAAGATGTTAGAAATTCCTGTTCCACAGCATGATCAAGAAAAGATAACAACTTATCATAATAACCATTAACATTTAACAAACCTATGGGTTTATGGTGAATGTGCAGTTGAGCCCAAGAGGAAATATGAAAGATCTCTTCCAATGTGCCTAGACCACCTGGTAAAGCAATGAAGGCATCAGCATGTTTAAGCATTGCATTCATTCGAGCCGACATTGTGAAGACCTGAAGTTCCTCTCCAATTGTTTTTCCAATGATGTCCTCTTGTGCTTAAGCTTCGGGGACGACCCCCAAAACTTGATTATCTCCTAAAAATACAGTTATTGGCACACCTCCCATTAACCCAAGACTGCCTCCCCCATACACTAAATGAATCTTTCTCTCAGCTAGCACTTGACCAAGATGATTTGCTGATTCTAAAAACTCCTTTTCTTTCCCAGGACTAGATCCACCGAAAACACAAATATTTCTTATATGATGACTTGAGAAACTTGCCATTTCTACACACTTCTGTATTTGTTGAATGTATGGATTGAGTAGAAATAAAAGGAAGGAAGAGAGGGTTTTATAGATGAGAAATTAGAAAGGCAATCATAACACCTATATGTAGGCTAGCTGGAGTCTCACACACACTCTCTCTCTTTTTATTTATTTATTTATGTACTTTTGAAAAAGCATGTGTATGTACAGGTAGTTATGATTGTGGCTCACATCTTTCCTTGTTTTTACGTCCAAGAACGGCTTAAATACCCTTTATGGGTCGGGGATAGGCTTCCCATCCAGTTTTCTTAAAAACTAGCAAACATGGTCTTTTTTAGTCAGATTCCCAAGACTAAGTCGATCATGTTCTTTATGAAATAGTGGCCATAAATCATGAATTACACGATGCACATCTCCACTATGATGCGTCTCAAGAGTCAATAGAAGATTATCTAAAGACTCCTTACTCAAGCCATCCTTAATGAATTGTATTTTATCTTTACGGTTTATAGATACCAATCCTAAAGAATGACATTGTGTATTACAAGTCCATCTAGCACATTGATGACAGACTTTCAGGCGTTTTGCACGATGTTTCTTTGTAAAAGTGCTTTTACCTGTTTCAGGCATGTGTGAAATGAAGGCGTTAGAGGACTCACTTGATAATCGAACCTTTACTTCAATCTACCATCGAATATCTTCAGGAATTCCATGATTCATTAACAATCTCAATCTTGCACATCTAGCACGGTAAATTTTTGTAATCGCATTCTGAGGTAGAGTGGGAAAATACTTTTTCAATTTTTCAAGATTAGCGCCCATTTTCAAATGAGAATTGGAAGAGAGATTCAAAAAATTGCACAAATATATACATAAATATCAATTATTATAGGAAACTAAAAGAACCGACTTAAGTCACGGAGTACCGTTGTCCGCCATTTGACCGAGGTGAGAGAAACTAGCAAAAATCACTGAAAAAGAAACACAAAAACAATGTGAGAAAAACAAAATAATCAACCTTTATCTACAAGATCATTCAAACTAGTTGATTCATTTTCACTAGGAAAATTATCAAAGTAAGCTTTCAAAAGATGTCTATTTTCCTTAAAATCATTGTCATTCATTGAATTCTCAATATCACAGGCCCCATAAGGATTTTTCCATCTTAATCTTAGCTCTTTAGGGAATGCATAGAGTTGAGAATTATAAAACAAAATTTTTTGACCAGTATCAATTTTTTAACAATTTTCATAAGTTTTGCAGAATGCATGTGTGTTCTTGAACATGGTGGGCCAATAAAATTCATTTTGAAAGATTTTTGTAGCTATATTTTTTGACGAGAAATAACTTCCACATGCTTTAAAATGATAAAGTTTAATGACACTACTTACCTCATTATCAGGAATGAATCTTTGAAATATTTGATCAGGACAATATTTGAATAAGTTAAGGTCATCACAATAAAAGCTCTTCACTTTGTTCAAAAACGTTTCTTTGTCTTGAGTACTCTAATCAGCTGGAAAATCTCCTAAAGCAAGAAAATTGATATTTTTATCATACCAAGGCATTGGACTAAGAGAAAGTAAGGATTCGTTAAAAAAATAATCATCGATTGGTGTGATGTCAGATGTCGAATCTGTTGTCACTGTTGACGAAAGATTCACATCAATAATTTTTGTGCTTGTTTCATCCGTGATTTCTTTCTTAGAATAAATCATTTGCAAATCTTCAGATTCATCTAACTCATTTTTACTTAAAGTAGATTCAAGTTGATCATAAACTAATTCGTCAATATGATCTACTTCTTGTAAATCATTATCATCTTCAGGTTGCTTGCAAATGTTGAAAATATTCATCTCCAATGTCATATTTCTAAATGATAGCTTCATCAGTCCATTTCTACAATTAATCAATACGTTAAAAGTTGCAAGAAATGAATGTCCTAAAATAACAGGAAATGAATTACATGCTTCAACAGGTTTTGTGTCTAAGACAATAAAATCCACAGGATAAATGAATTTATCAATTTGTATTAACACATCTTCAATTATTCCTCTAGGCACTTTTACAGATCTATTGGCAAGTAAGAGAGATATAGAAGTTGGTTTTAACTCACCTAGATTAAGACTCTGAAAAACTGAATATGGAAGTAAATTCACACTAGCACCAAGATCAAGTAAGGCTCTTTCAATCTTTTGTTCTCCAATAAAGCAAGAAATTATAGGACAACCAGGGTCTTTATATTTCAAAGCATTATTGTTCTGAAAAATGACACTTACTTATTCTGCTAGAAAGGCTTTCTTTTTCACATTTAGTTTCCTCTTCACAGTGCATAGATCTTTTAAAAATTTAGCATAGGAAGGAACTTGTTTAATAGTATCCAGTAAAGGTATATTGATCCTTACCTGTTTGGAAATTTCAAAAATTTCAGAGTTGTGATTGACTTTCCTTTGTTTGGTCATGACATGAGGAAATGGAAGTGCTGGTGGTAAATCAGTCATTTCTTTGCAATTTTTAGATTCAATCCCTTCCTTACCCTCAAAGATTGACTCATCATCTTTCTCATAAGGTTCAAGAGAAAGTTTTTCAATAACCTTACCACTATGCAGAGTAGTGACTGATTTGACTTGATCCATGTGTTGGCTTCTAGAACTACTTGCATTTGTATTGTATTACCCTTGGGATTTTGTTGTGGTTGAGATGGAAACTTACCTTTCTCTTGGAAACTAAGAGCAGATGTTAATTTTACAAGAGTATCTATAAAATCTGTCATGTTTTGAGCAAGTTAAGTATTGATTGTCTCTTACTTTTCAATGAATGCATGCAATATTTCCTCAAGATTTCTTCTAGAAGGTAGAGCATAAGGAGTTGCAGATCCATGAGAATTTTGGAAATTATAGTGTGCTTGAAATGATGGTTGTGAAGTTTGTGCATTGTTGTTCTCACTCTTTCAACTGAAATTTGGGTTATTTCTCTAGCTAGGGTTGTATGTTTGGGAGTATGGGTTGTGGTTGGCCCTTCGGAAACTGTTTAAAGCATGAGCTTGTTCATGGAGACATTCCTTAAAAGAAGGCATGGTTGGAAAATTGTTGGTTGAGTGTTTATTTATTTTACATATTTGACACACAATGTTTTCAACAGATTTTAATTGACCACTCTTTTTCAATTCTAGTGCCTCAACTTTTCTAACTAAAGATGCAAACTTGGCTTGAAGGTCATGATCTTCCCTAAGGTTGTACATACCTCCATTAGATGTATGAGGTTGAGTTTTACTTGGTGCCTCATAAGTACCCACGGTGTCCTAATTTTAAGCATTTTCAGCTAACAAGTCTAAGTACTCCATTGCTTCATCAGGATCTTTATCTTCAAAAGTTCCATTGCATATCAATTCAACCATTTGCCTATCTTTAGGTGTTAACCCTTCATAGAAATGTGACACCAATCTCCATGTTTCAAAACCATGATGAGGGCAAGTACTAAGCAAGTCTCGATACCTATCTCAATATTGGTAAAATGTTTCTCCTGGTTTTTGAGTGAAAGTGGTGATTTGTCTTTTGAAATAATTTGTTCGATGAGATGGAAAAAACTTTTTTAAAAATTGTTATTGCATTTCATCCCAAGTACGAATGGATCCTGGTCTTAAATTTTATAGCCATGTTTTACCTTTATCTTTTAATGAAAAAGGAAAAAAGCTTTAATCTGATGGTGTTCATGCTACAATTTAAATTATTATATGTGTTGCAGACCTCCTCAAATTCCCTTAAATGCAAGTATGGATTTTCCAATTCTAAGCCATGAAAAGAAA
>NW_011504658.1:0-5404 GCF_000495115.2 Populus euphratica | reverse complement strand
TCTCACGAAAGTCTTATATCTATGGCTGAAATCTGATTTGCAATCTATTTCAGAGATAATGAAAGCTTCTCATGAAAGTCTTATATCTACGGTTGAGATTTGATTTGTAAATCGATCTTAGAGATGGTGAAAGCTTCTCATGAAAGTCTTATATCTACGACTGAGATTTGATTTGCAATCGATTTCAGAGATAATGAAAGCTTCTCATGAAAGTCTTACATCTATGGTTGAGATTTGATCATCCGTTTAGAATAAACTTTGATAGTTGTTCACATCCAGCGTAATGTTTTGGATTTATAAGATACCATGTTTTGCGAGTCCATGACAAGCTAATGTACTACCAACCATTATTCATGCTGATAAAATGTAAGTCCAAGACAGAATTTAAGTGATAGTTGTTCCAATTGCGTGTTTTTGACTTGTATGGTCATCTCTTTTAAAAGAATTGTTTTGAACATTATCCTAAACAAATCATTGTTTTATTTTATTGAAATCATAAACAAAATCAATTCTTTTAAAACCTTATTTAAGAAGAATGGGTTCTCTTGTAAAAAAAAACATTTGAAAGAACAGATTGTTGAGCCATTGAGATCATGCATGGGCTTTTTGGTGAGGTATATGCAAAGAGAATTTCCTGGCCAAAACTTCATTTCATTTGATTTTGATTGGATGAAATACATCATACATAATATTTTTTCACAGAATCAGAGTTCACGGGCCTAGGTAAATCATCTCCATCCATCCTAGTTAACAATAGAGCCCCTCCGGAGAAAGCTTTCTTCACTACATATGGGCCTTCATAGTTTGGTGCCCACTTGCTTCGGTCTTCACTTGGTAGTGGTAAGATTTTCTTGAGTACAAGATCCCCCACTTTGAATTCTCTTGGTCGGACTTTCCGGTCATATGCTTTGACCATCCTTCTTTGGTATAGCTGGTGATGACAAATTGCAGCCAACCTCTTCTCACTTATCATGTTTAGTTGCTCATATCTCACTTTAGCCCATTCAGCTTCTTCTAGTTCAGATTCTATTAGTACTCTCAAAGATGGAATTTCTACTTCCAAAGGCATCACCGCCTCCATCCCAAATACTAGTGAATAAGGTGTAGCTCCAGTAGATGTTCTTACTGCTGTGTGATATGCATGTAGAGCAAAGGGAAGCATCTCGTGCCAATCCTTGTAAGTGACTACCATCTTCTAGATAGTCTTCTTGATATTCTTGTTTGCAGCTTCGACAACACCATTCATCTTTGGTCTGTAGGGAGATGAGTTTGAATGTTTAATTTTTCACTTCACGCACAATTCTGTGATCATTTTTCCATTAAAATTCTGGGCATTGTCGGTCACTATCTTCTCAGGTGAACCATACCGATAGATCAAATCTTTCTCAATGAAACTCTTGACCACCTTTTGAGTTACATGGACATAAGAGCTGGCCTCCACCCACTTTGTGAAGTAATCAATGGCTACTAAGATAAATTGATGCTTATTGCTGGCCTTTGGGTTGATTGGCCCAATCACATCTATTCCCCACATTGCAAATGGCCATGGTGATGTCATATTAAATAGAAGAGGTGGAGGTGCATTTATCTTATCACTATACACTTGACATTTATGACATTTCCTGATATAATCGATGCAATCTTTCTCCATGGTCATCCAGAAATACCCAGATCGTTGTAATTGTCTAGCCATCATATGCCCACTTGCATGAGTTGCACAAATTCCTTCATGAATTTCTTGCAATGCTACCTTAGCTTTGATTTCATCTAGACATCTCAGTAAAGTCCCATTGAATGACCTTTTGTATAGAATTTCTCCATCCAGGTAAAATTCCAGAGCTAAACTTCTCAAGGTCTTCATATCTGCTTTGGATGCCCCCAAGGGATACTCTTGATATTGGATAAACTGCTTGATGTCATAAAACCATGGGTTCCCATCTATTTCTCCTTCAATTGAACAATAATGAGCTGGAAAATTTCTAATCTCAATGCAGATTGGTTGTACCCTCACTCCGTAATCAGTTTTGGCCATAGAAGCTAAGGTTGCCAAAGCATCATCAAACTAGTTTTTGTCTCTTCCCATGTGGGTAAGGAGGTTGTAGTGAGGTTAAGGGAACAGGGGCCACCTGCCCAATACTCAACAACTTCGAATACATTTCTCCCAAGGGAAATGGTAATGGTGGCAACCGTTCTTGGGTTCTTTGAAAATTCCTTCTTGGAGGATTAACAATCTGGTTACTTTGTTGGTCATTTGGTTGGTTTTTTCTTGGAGGATTAACAATTTGGTTACTTTGTTGGTTATTTGGTTGACTTTGTTGGTTGGTAGGGAAAGGTTTAGTGAAGTTTACATTTGCAACTTGTTGGGTAGGTATTTGGAAGTTATAGTGATGGTGGTAATTTTTCTTACCCTTGTACCCTCCTTCCACATTGTTCACCTTAGACTCCTTCTTTTTCCCAGTAAAGCCTTTCTTCTCAGTAGGCTCTAACATTCTCCCCATTCTTATTGCTTGTTCTATCCTCTCAGCAATAGTTACAGCATCATAGAAATGCTGAGCTGAACTACCCACTAGGTGTTCAAAGTAGGGAGATTTAAAAGTGTTGGTAAACAAAGTGACCATTTCTTTTTCTAACAAAACGGGTTGCAAATGGGATGTTTTTTCACGCCATCTCAAAGCGTATTCTCTTATAGTCTCTTTGTTGCCCTTCTTCATGACTAATAAGCTTGACCTATCCGGGGCTACCTCCATGTTGAATTTGTATTGCTCCACAAAAGCTTTGACCAAATCTTTCCACTTTCTGATCTTTGTATTATCTAGCCTTGTATACCAGCTTAGTGCTGATCCAGAAAGACTGTCTTGAAAGAAATGGATGAGAAGTTTCTCATCATTCACCACTTCTGCCATCTTATTGTAATAAGATTTAAGATGAGTGAGTGGGCATTTAGTTCCCGTATACTTGATAAATTCTGGTATCCTAAATTCTTTGGGTACAGCTACATTTGGGACTAAACACATCTCGGCAGCATGAACAGGATCATATAAGTCTGCCCCTTCAACTGCTCTCAATCTTTCTTCTAGAGCGGTCAATTTATCATAATCAATAGGTTTAGAGTATCTCATCCTATGTGAGTCATCAGTTGTCAAGTTTATAATAGGCACTTGTGCTGGTGGAACATTGACAGTGAACTGCTGTTCAGATGAAGAAGGATTTGCCCCTAGATTTTGAGAAGTGAATATGAAAGGAGCTACTGGCGTAGATATAGATGGAGTCGCAACTGCTGGCTGAGTAGAGGTATCCTTACCAGACTTGGATGCCAGGGCCTGCTCGAGTAGACTTGTAAGTCTTGCGATATTAGTTTTCATGCTCTCTAACTCCCTTTGATAGTGAGCCTCTAGATGTGCTCTTTCTTCGTTCTCCATTATCTTTCTTCACAGTCGAGTGTAATGAATTTTATGGTCTTTTGGGGGACCTATATTTCATCCTGAATGAATGCCATAAAAATGAATGAAATGCACAAATGGATGCAAAATGCCATATGGATGATGTATGCCTGTTATTTGTTTTAGGTTTTCCTTTAACTTATGATGATGAACAGACCAGATCAGATTCTCTTAAGAAAATTCTCACTGAGGACTCCAAACCTACAGGAACTTGAACCGATTTAGGGAAGAAATTTGATGGCATAAATCCATATCAAAATACACATTTCTCATAATAAAAAGATAATGAAATTGTCTTTTATTGGTTTACAATATCAGAATTACAACAAGTCAATCTTTCCAAAGCCTTGGACCGTCATATGCTGCTATCTCATTAATCCCATCTCTGATTAGCCCAAAAAACTGATGGAATTCATTTCTAGTCATTAACTCACCATCTGCTATTTGTTGGGCTATGCTTCTTAATCCTGAAGCATAATTCTTGGCATCATCTGCTTGTACATGATAGCGCATAGCTTCAAAAGCCCAACATTCTGCTTCTTTTTCTGCATTTTCTTTTTCTGATGATAAGGTTTGCTCAACGGAAAGCAAATGGTTCACCTGCTCATCTAAATTGGCAATTATTGCATCTTGATTTTGACACTGTTCCTGAAGCGATTTATTTGCCTCTTCCAACTTTAATGCCATTTCCTCAGATTTTGATGCTCTTCTAACCCATCTCTTCATATTGACATCTTGCTTCCTCTTATCTTCTAACAGAAGTGCATATTTTTCTTGTAGTTGCTGGAACTCAAGTTGATGTTGTAGCTGAGTTGACAAGTCATCCTTTTCCTGTTTCGTGATAGCCAATGCTTTTTCTCGGATGGCTAGATTAGATGCTAACTTTCTTTTTTTAGCCGTTAACTCTTCCACTTCAGAATTCAAATCTAGGTTGTAAGATTCTTGTTGAGCACGAACCTCTTCATGTATGTCTTCAGCAGACTGAATCACAGACCTGGATGGCCCTTCAAATGGAGGAACTTTGTATCCTTTCCCTCTCTTCTTCTGCCATATTGGATATCCTTTAGTTGTTTTTCCTTCTACCCTCTTAACAGAAGTAACCCTACCAGGATGCTTCCATGCCTTTTTCACTGACTCTAATAATTTCTTCGAGGTCTTGAAATCTTCATAAAATGTTGCCAGCTTGGTAGTCCTTGGAATAAACTGCTCAAATCCAAACTGTCGTAAAACCATGTTAGGACAATAACTAATACAGCAGCGGGCTCCTATCAACGGGACCCATGGGTACTCACCACAATATGCCAGATAAGATTTGAAGTAAGAATATCGACTCCTCCAATGAAATTGAGATTTACTCAAACTCAGAAACATTGATTCCCATGTAGTTCTTCCTACTTCATGCAAATGTTTTTCTGCAAAATTCTCCAGCTTAGAATAAAGATGCCATGGGGTACCAACCAAACCTGAAATCTTCCCCTCAATCATGTGACTCACAGTCCAGACAAACAACAGCTGCAAGCAATATCTTAAACGACCCTTTCCGGCTTTTCTACAATAATTCAAGGATGATAAAGTTTCTGCCAATATTGCGGTAGCATGATTAATTTTGAGGGTCATCACATTTTTAAATACATTAACAGCCTCAAAATCGATCATTCCCTCGGCAGATGGGAAAAGAACCAAACCATATATGCCCAAGGCCAAAATTCTCAATCGAATTTCATTGCTTTCATCATGTAGTCTCCTCTTGAATATGGCTTCTAGCTCATTCCAAAACCCCTGTGGAGTCGCCATTCTGTCGCTACGCGACGTCGGGCGACGGCTCCACTCATTTTTTTGTTTGTTTTTTAAACAAAAAAAGAATAATTTATTTTTTCTTTGATTGGGGGAAATAAAGATTTTATTTGGAGTCGCCATCTAGTAATTTGAGGGAACTAGAAATCCAAAATTAGACACTGGTCCTA
>NW_011504675.1:0-5336 GCF_000495115.2 Populus euphratica | reverse complement strand
GTCTCACATACACTCTCTCTCTCTCTTCATTTATTTATTTATTTACTTTTGAAAAAGCATATGTATGTACAAGTAGTTGTGATTGTGGCTCACATCTTCCCTTGGTTTTTGACACGACTAAAAGATTGATGTCCTCTCCCAAGTGCAGGAGTGTCGAAATAATAAATAACCCAGCAAGACCGGGGTCGAACCACAAGGAGGTTAATTGTACAAATTATAAACAACAATAATAGCAATAATAACAACAACAACAACAATAACAATAGTAGTAGTAGTAGTAGTAGTACTAGTAGTAGTAATAAAGAAAGAGAAGAAGAAGAAGATGATGAGAACTTGGAGATGGAAAATTAATGTAAGGATTAAACAATAATAATAACAAATGTCAAGGTTAGAGATTCCACTAATGGTATGTAAAACAAGTATAGTATAAACTCTTATTATTCAATTGGAAATCACATAAAAAGGAGGTTCCAATTTGATTATAGATTGTTAAGATGATTATATTAGTCATCTTATTCAATCAATGCTAATACTTGTAAATCTTCTCAAGCATTCATGATTATAACTTATGTTAACAACAAATCAAGTTCCTTTCATAGCTTAGGTGTCGGTTATACCATACAGTATGGGCTATGAAAGTGCCAAGCATTTGTTGTACTAAGTGTTATACAACATAAATCAAGATTAGTCATTTAACAAGCAAAGTATTAAAGAGTGAACAAGATAACAAATACAAAACATGTTAGTATCAAACTTTAAAGTCCATATTAAGTTTACACTATACTTATTCTTACACCATTAGTGTAACCTTTTCACCTTGACATAATAAACTTAGCTAGACATAATGAAAGAAAGAAAAATAAATAAACAAAATAAAAAAATAAATAAGATAAAAGTTAACTAAGAAAATGAAAGGAAATGAAAGACATAAACTTGATATTAATGAAAGCAAAGCATAAGCAATACAAAAAATACAAAGAGAGAAAGGAAGAGCATGATCTTAATCTAGAAACCAAGATGCCTAAATGCATGGCAAATGCCTTCTTTTATAGGACAAAATTGGGAACTATTGATTTGATGACTAATTGATGAGTGGGTGGCCAACTCTTGACTTGGTGACAATCCTTATCTACTCTTGTCTGCCCAAAACGTCATTGATAACGTCAAAATTGGAGCCACTTGAAAACATGAAAGTTGTAGGCAATTGTCTCAGCTTTCTTGTGTAAACAATTCAGCTCATTTGGACTTCTAGAACTCCAGATATGGCCAAAATACCGAACAGTGCTCGGGCTGGAAGACAGATTCGGGCTTCTTTGTTATTGCTACAATTTGGACTTGAAAATGGCCTTTTTAGATCTTGGGCTCCATATGAAAGTTGTAGGCCTATGTCTTACCTTTGCATCCATATAAATTAGACCTAAATCTGAGATCTATAGCTCCATATATGACCCAATTACCGAATAGTATTCCGGTTTGGATTGCACCGACATCTTTTTTCTAATTTTGGTCATCTCCTTGCCCTTGCAATTTAAGTTCTTAAAGTCATCAATCAATCCTTTCATTTATGTGATAGGCCTGCATTTAAAATGAACATTTACCACAAATTAAAGGTATCTTATATTATTAGATATATTATTATAAAACATGCTTTAGTTAAGGAGTTATTGATACTTCAAGTGCAAAATGATGATATAAAACCATGATAAAAATGCACTTTTAAGTACTAATCACACCCCCCCAACTAGCTTATTACTAGTCCCTAGTAATCAAAGCGTTAAAATAGAAAAACAATTTACAAATTCCACAAAGCAAGGTATTCATCATTTAACTTCCATTAATCTATATAGATAAACAAACTCTCGTTAAATTTATATACCTGCTCAATACCTCTCAACAAGATATTCATAAACCTTTCTTTTATGCTCAATCTAATAAACCTTTCTTTTGTGCTCAATGTATCAACACATAATTATGGGGCTTTTCTTGGAAGAAAACAAAATTTTTGTTCTAATGTTTAAGGTTAACTTCCTTGGGTTGGGATTATTATTTTTGTCTTTTTTTTTATTCCTTTTTTTTAAATATATATACATATAATTTAAAAACACCATGCATCTTTAACCCATGTAACGAGCTTTCGGCTAATGACTCCCAGACCAGTTGGTTTTAGGGCATTAGGTGTTAAGACACCCCTACGAGCTTAATAACTTGAGTCGCAGATACTGATATGTAGATAGTGCAATGTTTGATTTCCTTAAGCTTTTCTCCTCAACCCATGTAACAAGCGTTGGGCCAATAGCTCCCAAGTCAGTTGACTTTAGGGTATTAGGTGTTAAAACACCCCTTCGGGCTTAATTGCTTAGGTTAGGGAGGCTACGAAACCAAACATATCTACATTTTTATTATTATCATTTTTTTTCTTTTTTTTTAATTTTTTCTTTTTTTTAATTATATACAATCCCTTTCCCTTAGTTGTTACCTTTAACAAAAGAACATAAATAGTGTAATAATCCAATATGCAACCCACAATCATATGTTAAAGTGTGTGTGTGTAAATTAAGGTTTAAGAATACATGTTAAATAAGTATATGAGCAGAATTAAGTGATAACAATGCGAGAGTTTGTAAACCTGAATATTTCAAGAAGTATTATAACAGACCTTGTTAAGAATGGTTACTAAAATGCGTCTCAAGAGTTACTTTAACAAAAGAGCTCATTTACTCTGTCATCCTAGTAACAACAATTATGCATATGCTTTATGAAATGAAAAACAATTTTTTTTTATCAACTACTACCCTCTCCCCCCAACCAAAACGAGACATTGTCCTCAATGTTTAAAGGTAGAAAGATAGAGTATAGAAGATATCACCTGAAATAACGAACACTGACAAACCTGAAACACACTGAAACAAAAATAAGAAATAACAAAACACAATAATAAAACCAAAAGACAAAAATTCACAAATGAAGGCTCAAATCCAATCTATGCTTTTTACGACTTTCCTTAATTGACCAATTTATGCGACTCATGGATGGATCAATCACAAGGATGAAAGATTGTGGTTGGTCAATCAATTGTTCAGTAGTAGCAGCAGAGATTATGATTTGTCGTGCAGAATATGTTAGAAATTCCTGTTCCACAACATGATCAAGAAAAGACAACAACTTATCATAATAACCATTAACATTTAACAAACCTATGAGTTTATGGTGAATGTGTTGTTGGGCCTAAGAGGAAATATGAAAGATCTCTTCCAATGTGCCTAGACCACCTGGTAAAGCAATGAAGGCATCAGCATGGTTAAACATTGCATTCATTCGAGCTGACATTGTGGAGACCTGAAGTTCCTCTCCAATTGTTTTTCTAATGATGTCCCCTTGTGCTAAAGCTTCGGGGATGACCCCTAAAACTTGACTACCTCCTAAAAATATAGCTATTGACACACACCTCCCATTAACCCAAGACTGTCTCCCCTATACACTAAATAAATCTTTCTCTTAACTAGCACTTGACCAAGATGATTTGTTGATTCTAAAAACTCTTTTTCTTTCTCAAGACTAGATCCACCGAAAACACAAATATTTCTTATATGATGACTTGAGGAACTTGCCATTTCTACACACTTCTGTATTTGTTGAATATATGGGTTTAGTAGAAATGAAAGGAAGGAAGAAAGGGTTTTATAGATGAGAAATTAGAAAGGCAATCAGAACACCTATATGTAGGCCAACTGAACTCTCACACACTCTCTCTCTCTCTTTTTATTTATTTATTTATTTACTTTTGAAAAAGCATGTGTATGTACAGGTAGTTGTGATTGTGGCTCACATCTTCCCTTGGTTTTATGTCCAAGAACGGCTTAAACGCCCTCTATGGGTCGGGGATAGGCTTCCCATCCAGTTTTCTTAAAAACTGGCAAACAGGGTCTTTTTTAGCACGTTCTTTATGAAAGTGGGGCCATAAATCATGAATTGCACGATGCTTATCTTGACTATGATGAGACTTAAGAGTCAATAGAAGATTATCTAAAGACTCTCTGTGTTTTGAAATAAATCCCACCTTTTGATAATTTTCACAGGTTTTGCGGAATACATGTGATTCCTTGAATATGGTGGCCCAATAAAATTTGCTTTGTAAGATTTCTACAATCCTCTTTTTTGACGAGAAATGATCCCCACGTGCCTTAGAGTGACAAAATTTAATGAAATTACTTACCTTATTGTCGAGAATGTATTTTTGAAATATTTGATCAGGACAATAATTGAATAAGTAAGGGTCATCCCAATAGAAATTTTGCACATTCCTTAAAAAATTTCTTTTGTCTTCGGTACTCCAGTGAGTTAGCAAAAATCCTGAAGTAAGAAAATTGATATTTTTAGCAAACCAAGGCATTGAACTAAGAGAAAATAGACATTTATCAGGAAAGTAATCATCGATTGGTGTGATGTCGGGTGTCAAATATGTTGCCACTTTTGATAAAAGATCTGCATCAACATTTTCGGTGCGTTTTTCATCCTCAATTTCTTCCTGATTGGTCATGGCATGAGGAAATGGAAGTGCTGGTAGGGAATCAGTCTTTTCCTTGTAATATTCAGATTCAACCACTTCCTTACCCTTAGAGATTGACTCATCATCTTTCTCACAAGGTTCAAGAGTGGGTTTTTTAATAACCTTACCACTACAAAGAGTGATGACTGATTTGACTTGATCCATGTGTTGACTTCCAGAACTACTTGCGTTTGCATTGTATTGCCCCTTGGGATTTTGCTGTGGTTGAGATGGAAACTTACCTTTCTCTTGAAAATTGAGAGCAGATGTGAATTTTGCAAGAGTATCTTTAAAATCTGTTATGCTTTGAGCAAGTTGAGTGTTGATTGTCTCTTGCTTTTCAATGAATGCATACAAAGTTTCCTCAAAATTTCTTGTAGGAGGTGGACCATAAAGAGGTGCATATCCATGATAATTTTGGAAATTATGGTGTGCTTGAAACTGTGGTTGTGAAGTTTGTGCATTGTCACTCTTCCAACTAAAATTTTGGTGATTTCTCCAACCAGGGTTGTATGTTTGAGAGTATAGGTTGTGGTTGGGCCTTTGAAAACTGTTTAAAGCATGAGCTTGTTTATTGAGACATTCCTTAAAAGAAGGCAAGGTTGGACAGTTATTGGTTGAGTGTTTATTTGTTTCACATATTTGACACACAATGTTTTCAACAAAATTTAATTGACCACTCCTTTTCAATTCTAGTACCTCGACTTTTCTAGCTAAAGATGCAAACTTGGCTTGAAGGTCATGATCTTCCCTAAGGTTGTACATACCTCCACTAGATGTATAAGGTTGA
>NW_011500370.1:171754-178939 GCF_000495115.2 Populus euphratica | reverse complement strand
GATTTAATATTACCATCGTTGATATTAGGCTGAGTTATCTTATATATCTTGAAGGACTCACCAATACATCACCATTAAAATTGATTTGGACCAAGACTTACTTTTTCTTGTCATTTAAAATCTATTTACATGTTTTCATCTTTGAAAACAAATCCATCAATTATTTTCAACCAAGTTATTATTAATTTAATTTCTCTTGAGTTTTTTTTTACCTAGCTTAATTTCCAGATCTAGCTTTATGTGGATATGACCTCTATCTTACCGAGTTAATTGCTACATTGCACACTCATGCACTTGTGAGTTAAAATAAACTGATCATAAAAAGCGGTCAAGCAATATCCTTACAACCAAGAAAAAGAGTTTAGTCTTGCATGTCTATTGAACAACTAATCAAAAAGAAAGAAGAATGCATGATTTCAGGTTCTTTTAGAGGAAATGATATTTTTTTTCTCTGTGCTGGCCACCCCCTCTTCCTTTCTCTTTTTCTTTTTATTTGATAGGAAACCTTAATATCTCTTTCCTACAAAATAGTCCTTACCTAAGTAGACAATTTACATTTAAGTAGTTCGATAATTGTTTTTCTAAAAATGGTGAAATATCCTTGCATAAAATCTTTAAGCTTTGAATTTTGACTTAGAGGAGCTAAATTATTAAAATAAAGACTTGGATGTTGATGTGGATGCTTTGGGATGTAATTTGAACTTGTTTCTTCATAAAATCTATCTGTTAGCAGAATTCATGTTTCATCTTATAAAAATCATATCTTTCTTATATAAACCCATTTTCTACTGAAATTTGGTAGGCTAATAGGTCTTTGAGTAGGAATCCAACAAAATTAAGTTTGCATCAAATGGACTTTTGCAGCTTAAGATATTTAAGTCGGAATAACCAAAGGTTAACATTGACAGAATGCGAGATTTGACTTTGAAGGCTGCGATTTCCATGCTCTTTTTTTTTTCTTGCCATATATGCATAGAAAGGTATGGATATTAGCTTTTTGATTCCATTGGAATCACTTCGTTTCGACCTCTAGAGCTCAAGCATTGCACAATATATTGATTGGAAGTCAAATTTATCAATTATCTCCAATTTATTTCTTTTTTAAACGTACATCCAAAAGTGCCTTCAAAATATAAAATAAAGAATATCAAGACGTTATATATATAAAATATATGCTAAATACTAGGTAAATATGGGTAAAACTATCAAATAATATAATTGCATCACTCTTATATCCTATGTGACAACCATTTACCACATAATGATCTTAGAATTCAAAATGTCATATGTTGGGCTTGCTATAGTGAGTTTACTTAGGGTATAGCCTAGCAAGTTAGTTACTTATAAATTTTATCAAGTATTCATGATGCTAACTTATGTTGACAACAAATCAAGTTCCTCTCATAATAACGATGTTAGTTGAAGACTATGAAGGATCAAGTATTTGATGTACCAAGTGTCATACAATACAAATCTAGATTAATCATTTAACAAGTAAAGTATTAAGAATTAATAAGATAAAAATGATAAGACATGTTAATAACAAGATATTTAGGATATAAGTATTGAAGTCCATATTAAGTTTATATTATACTTATCTTAACACTATTAGTTAAACCTTTTCACCTTGACATAATTAACTTAGCTAGACATTATAAAGAAGAAAAAATTAAAGAAACAATATAAGAACATAAACATAATATAAGTTAACCTTATAGTAAAGGAAATAAAAAGCATGAACAATAGATTAATGAAAGCAAAACTTAAGCATTATAAAAATATAAAAAGAGAGAGCAAGAACATGATCCTGATGTGAAAAACAAGATGCCTAAATGAACAGCAAATGCCTCCTTTTATAGGCTAAAATTCGGAACTATTCATTTGGTAATTGATAATTGATGTAGTGGTCAACTATTGATTAATAGACTTGGTGGACAGCATCACTCAAGCATTTTTGGCTGGCTTAATTGAATTGATGCAATCAGAATTTGATAAAGTGTTTTTGTAAAAGCTGTTGGAAATTATCTTTTTCTTCCACCTACCAAATTTCAGATCACTTGGAGCACTACATCTTCATATATGTCTAAATTACTACAGATTCAAACTTCTTTTTTGTGGCCAAACTTTGAATTTCAAAATGGAAAATTTAGGTTTTTCCATATCTATGAAAGTCGTAGGCATATTTCTTGCATGAAAGTTGTAGGACTATATCTTATCTTTTCATCCATATAAATTAATATGAAATCCAAGATCTATAGCTCTAGATATGATCCGATGACTAAATAATGTTCGAATTTGAAGTGAATCGGCATCTCCTTCGTAAGCTTAGTCTTTTCTCTATCCTTTCATTTCTAATAGTAAATTACAACAATCAATCCTTTGAATTGTGAGAATACCTGCATTTAAAATGAGCATTTACCATAAATTAAAGGTATCTTATATTATCAGACTTGTTATTATAAAACATGCTCTAGTTAAGGAGTTATTGATACTTCAATTGCAAAATGATGATATAAAACCTTGATAAAATGTACTTTTAAGTACTAATCATCGATTCTAGTCATTAAGTACATCACGAGAGTAGGTTATTATCTAGTCTCAAAGGGTCTTTCGCCAACTTTGTGATCGTCCTTGAAAGGTCAATATGAGGCTTATAAGTAGTGTGAAGATAGAGGCCCTTAGTAATATTAGATTGACATATCAACCACTATCGAGTAAATAATCAAGTGAGAGTTAGATGGTTTCACGAGTCTTAACCAGGGTAAAGTTGTTGGAGTACCATTACTTCCTCATATATCTTAAATTTTAACGTGTGTGCTTTTAAAGTGATGTATAACAATATAAATATGGATGCATGCTAAAACAGTAAAGACAATTAAATAAATAAGCAAGCACAACAAACGAGATAACAATAAAAAGAAAAATAACAAAGTTTAGTCCTAAAAATTCTCGGTAGAGTTGCCAGCTATAACACCCGGATATCGCGACGAGCAATTAAAACTAATTTTTTATGTTTATTTTTTCAGGAAAAGAAAAAATATTTGGCATCTCATCCTTTAGGGAATTATTTCTTGTTAGAGGAGTTGTCGCCTAGTATTATAGTTATTAAGAACTCTAACTAGTAAACAGAGATTCTATAGTCCAGAATTAGTTACGAGAAAGGAAAGATATTATCATCGCTTAAGCGTTCTACTTGAGAGAGACTGTATTGCTAGTTTTATCTAAAATTAAAAAGAGTTTGTTTTCTCTTTTTTTTCTTCTTGCTATCATGTTCCTAATTCTAGCATTATAAACAATATTTACGAATATTTCCAATTTTGGTGCTGATAAATGTTACATAAACCCAAAAAAAATGATGTTCCTCACTAGGCATGAGTGAATAAGTTCACAAATTTTTGAATTTTTAATGAAGAAGAAATAATCCTTCTATGCCTTTTTCTTTTTGTTTACCTTTTTTTATTTACTATTTTTAGATAAGAATAAAAAAAAGAATTGCATAACAAATTTGTATTTAACAACAATGGTCCATGAATTGAGTATATAGCAGAAAAAACCTGGAGAAAAAAATAAAACAAAGCGTGAGGAACCATAAATAAATTAATAAAAATCCTTGAATATTTTTGAAATTTTTTGATATAAAAAAGGGATTTGTTTAGCCATATTTAAAAACAAAAAAAAAGAGCATGAAGTATACAGAATGTATTCGACTGAACACATTCTTGACTAAAAATAGCTTGAGATGGATAAGCTGAGGCTAAATCCAACCCACTATATTTTTTTTTTATTGGATTGGATCAACCGGTTGAACCTAATCACTAACCTAAATCATTGACTTGGCTGGGCGGCAGGTGTGTACTGTAAAGTGCGAAGGTAATTATAATTACCTTGGCGTTGTTTTGAGAAGTTTAAAAATGCAAAACGAGGCAAGAGAAAGAAGACTTACCTGAGCGTGCTGCTGGAGATGAAGACACGGGGTGACGATCCCTTGGCCGATCGGTGTTTCCCCCTCTCTATTTTTATACTTCATTTTTTTTCTTTTCCTTTCTCTCTAGTCTCTCTCTGTCTGAGGGTTTTTGTTTTATTATTGTTTTCTTTCAGCCTCATCCTTTGTTTTTGTCTCCCTTGGCTTTTATAGAGCCACATCTTCAATCCATATCCTTATTTTCCTAGGATGTTGATGAAGATCATTACGGTTCTTTCGCTCCGTGTTCGAGTGGAATGGAAACACCAACAGTCCTGCCATTGTTGGACTGTTGGTGGTGCTCATCCTTGCGTCAGGGGAGGGTCGTGGGGATGACGGATACCGAACTAAATTCTATGGGTTCTGTGGGTAGACAATGTGGCCTTGAATACGGCTTTGGTTTGGCGGGATTGATCACTCTGGTCAAAGCCATTTTCGGTGGCATCACTGAACGAATTCCTCTGTTTACAGTGTTTGGAACGACGTCATTTTAGACTAGGACTATCATCCTTTAATCTGCTCCTGAAGTATCAACTCCTATTCAATTTAGTCCTTGTATTTTAATTTAGGGTCAATTTGGACCCAAATTGACCCTAAATTTTTATATCTCTTCAATTAAGCCCCTAATTTCATTAATTAAACTAATTCAAAGCTCAATTAAGTCCAAAAACTTATTCATTCTTCAATTAAACTCTCGATATCATTAATTAAACCAAATCAAAGATTAATTAAGTCCTCAAACTTATCAATTTTTTTAATTAAACTCATATTTTTATTAATTAAACTAATTTTAAGTTTAATTAAGTCCCCAATCTTATTAAATCTTCTCTTTTCTATCAAAATTGGCTCCAAAACTTATAATTTCACCCTGATTAAATCCTCAAGACTTTCATTTATGTTGTCCTTAACCCAAACCTCAATATTTTTTTTATTCTTTTCTTTTTTTTTTGTTTGTCAAAAATTAGGTTATAATAATGTTTGTATCAGAGTTTTTAAACCTAACTCGGTAGTTGACCTCGCCCAAGGTCCAGGTCACAAGTTTTCCCGAGCCACCGGATTTTGTTTGGATCATTGGGTCTCTTAGGTCAACCCTAATTTTTTTTTATAAATTAAAACAATGTTGTTTTAGTTAAAAAATAAATAAATAAATAATCAATGGGTTGCAACCGAGTTTGTTACTGGGTCATGTTGGGTCAACCAGGTCACTAGGTCAATCTGTCAAGTCAGCTAGATCACCTGATTTTTTTACTTTTCTTATTTTTTTTTAAATTCAGTCTGGGATTAGTCAGGTCCTGGGTGATCCATTTCGACTGGGTTTTAAAACTATAGTTTGTATATAGGTTAGGCATGTCGATGTAAGACTCGAAAAACACATTGATATATTCCTTTAGTAGTTCAATTAAATTACATTTCTCTTATGCTAAAGTGATAGTTCCAACTTTTAACTCTCTCTGATTCTTTTCAGTTCCTACATTTACTAATTCCAGCTCTTCCTGATTTTGTTTTATCGTATTTTTTTTACCATTCAACTAGCTTAGAAAACTTTTTAACATTATTCTTCTCCCATTTCTTTTCATCTATTAAATTGATTTTTCACCAAAATTAGATTAATTAATCTCAATGCAATGGTTTGGTGTTTTTATTGATGGCCCACTTTCAGGATTCTTAAAACAAAAAGGCCTTTCTAATGAGTGAATGAACAAAATAGAGCAAGGACAAGCTTATATGAAAAAAGAAGAAGAAAAAGAAGAAAGCAAGACATAATTGCATGAAAATCGCATAATCTCATTAATCAAAGGAAAAGAATCATACAAGGATCATCACAAAAACATATTCCTTTTCAGAATCCTAAGCCATAACTGCTGAAAACAAAATAATAACATTACTTTAAAAACACCATTAAAATCTTTTAGGCCTATTTGCTTAGTTCCCTCCATGCACTGTTGAACTAGCTTTTTAATTGGCAAGGCCTCCTTTTAACTATTCATAGTTAGGTAGGTTAGTACCATGATTTAGAGGTTATTTTCTCAAGTCTTAAAGTGGTCAACATAGCCTTCAATCTCTTTCTTCTCCAAAAATGGTGAATAGAGAGGTCAATAAGCATCTTGTTTAACTTCTTTATCTTATCTTCATGCTCTGTCACACAAGCTAGATAAAGAAAGGTCTTGCAAATATACATAATATCCATTTCCTCCTCGTTTAGGTCTTGACCTTTAATACAAGTAATTTTTTTATCTTGCTTTTTCTATATATTTGTCTCATAGTCTTTCCTTCCTAGTTTAAAGCTTAAACCAAATCATTAGTCCTTATCATTCATTTTCAAGTAATTAACCCTTTCTGACATCCCCGTACTTGGGCCATATCTCATTAGCAACCTATATTTCAACAAATATCTTGCGATAATTTTTATGGCTTTAGAGATCTCAAGTTTACTTCTCACAGCATTCTCTAGAACCAATTCGACATTCACGATCTCAAATATATGCAAATCCCCATCTTTGCTTTTCTATACCTCAACATACAAAACCAACACATTTTTTGTTAGGGATAATGTTTCTTTAGTTTTAAACATTATCAATCTCCCATTGACTATGGTTGTAGTGATGACACCACAACTCCTGTAGAATGAATCCAAAGTCATGCTATATCACCCAATACCTATGTTGGTGATCTGTCGAATGCTCTATCATTATGTTACTAGGCCTTATATATGATGTTTTGATTGGGAGATGCTCTAAAATGTGTCTAAGCAGCACAGTAAGTGTTGAACCATTGTCTATTAGAACTTTTACGATGATATAATCCTTGTATTTTACAGTAATAAATAGTAGCTAGCTTATTATGCCTTGTTCCTTCTGAACCCAACTCTTCATGAGAAACACAACTAATTCATATCTTAAGTCTCATATCTAAATCCTTCAGACTAGATGCTCTATCAAGTATGATATAATTTCTTGTGGAATATAGGCTTTGTTCAATACTTTCTGTAATGCTTTCCTCCATGACTCTAAGCTCAAGATAAAAGAGAGCAAGGAAATATGTTTCGGGAATTTTTCAATTAATCAATTGTATTATATTCACCACGTTTCATTAGTCTCAAGAATTTTATGGCCTTTTCCTTATTTATTGGTTTATTAATATCATTTTTCTTAACTAATTCTTCTATCTTCATATGTGAAGCACTGACACGACTAAAAGATTGATGTCTTCTCCCAAGTGCAGGA
>NW_011500370.1:168282-170916 GCF_000495115.2 Populus euphratica | reverse complement strand
TGAACAGTGCTCGGGTTGGAAGATAGATTCAGACTTCTTTGTTGTTGCTTCAATTTGGACTTGAAAATGGCCTTTTTAGATCTTAGGCTCCATATAAAAGTTATAGACCTATATCTTACCTTTCCATCCATATAAAGTGGATCTAAATCTGAGATCTACAGCTCCAGATATGACCCAATTACCAAATAGTGTTCTGGTTTGGATTGCACCGACATCTCTTTTCTAAGTTTGGCCATCTTTTTGTCCTTTCAATTTTAGTTCTTAAATTCATCAATCAATCATTTCATTTATGTGGTAGGCCTGCATTTAAAATGAACATTTACCATAAATTAAAGGTATCTTATATTATTAGATTTATTATTATAAAATATGCTTTAGTTAAGTAGTTATTGATACTTCAAGTGCAAAATGATGATATAAAACCCTAATAAAAATACACTTTTAAGTATCAATCAAGCACCTTTGTGCCTAGTCAATCCTCCTATTTATGCTTGCATGATTAGGAAAGACTTTTTACTCTCGTCTATGTATTTGTAAAATTATAGGGAAAGACACTATAGTCTTTATTATTCTGATAGTTTGGTTTTGCAAAGATCATTTTAGGAGCCTACCTGTTCACTGTTGACACACATTTGCATACTTAAACCTTTCTCTTTTAAAAAGACATCATCCTTCATCCTTACTCTCTCTCTATATATATATATATTGATGTCTTTGACCAAAAACTTTCCAAGATTTAACATGGTCTTAACTTCATAGTTAAAACTCTTCACCATAGTTTATTTAATGTCCAGAATAGCAATGGAACTTGCAGTACTCACGAGGGTTCATCACGACCTGCGTCATCAAAGCCCCATTTGAGATTATTCACTTTTGGTAGTATATCAAACAACTTGCCCATTGACACCTTCAAGATTGCCCATTTCTTGCCACTCTCTAAGTCATTGGTCATCATATTTACCACCTCATTCCTTGTGACATTTTTTAAAAGGGTACTTATATTAGGAGTATTGTCAAAAGTTATACCCTCAACTTCAATCTTTTTAAGGAGTTTACCTTTAATGGCAAAACAATTGATAATATTAAGACTAGTAATGTCAATATAGTATTTACATTCGTGGTCAAATTTGTAGCACTTAGAAAAAAGAGCTTGGAATCGTCTATGGAGCACAAGAATGACTTCTCCAATATTGACCAACCTCTTTTTAAGCATTTTGCTTTGTGGTTAATACAGGGGTGGTGAAGGCGCCTAGTTTCTCTAGAAGTTCCTATATGGTTGGTTATTAGTTTTATTCTAGTTACTTGACTGTCCAAAGAATGGATGGTTTTAACGGGTTCTAGAAGGTTGTTGTCTGGGTAATTATATGGGGAAGTTTAGTTTGACGACTGTAAGATTAAATGTTTAAAAATTAGTGTCACCGGTATTTTCTTACTAGTTTGATTTCAGTTTATTATTTCATTTTAGGCTAGAAACAAGTCTTCAAATTATGAACCTCACTATCTTTCTTTCTACATGTGAATCCTCTCATCTTCTAATTAATCTCTGACACATCTGAGATCATGTCTACTTTTATGACCTATTCAATTCTTTTAACCACCATAACATTTGTGAAACGTTAGGCCAAACTATCAACTATGTACCTAAAATAAGGAGATCATCTCATTTAAAATTAAAAGGGGATTAATATGGGTTATTACCTCTCGCCATCTTTATAAATATTCTTTTATCATCGTTTTGGGATCCTTGTCCTTGTTTTATAAATACAAACAATTTAGTGCAATGTTTATATTTAATTTATATGTCTTGATAAAAATATCCAACAAATCTCTTCATTTCTTAATTTTAGTGTTATAAGACTTGTATAACAACTCAATATGGCACCATTTAAACTCCCATTAAATAAATAAATCAATAATTTCTTATGCCATAAAACTTCAGTCATCTTGCTAAAATATACTCACATATGAGTAATTCGACACTGTGCGTCATTGTTCTTTTTAACCTTACATATTTTAAACTTTTTAGGAATGACCATATCAGATACTAAACATGTTTTTGATGCCTTTACTAGATTATAAAGATAAACTCATTCTATGGCTCTAAACCTTTCATCAATTACTAATAACTTATAATCAAATTATTTTATCCTCTTAGAAAGTGCCAATCTAAGGAAAAATATTTCCACTAATATGTGTTTACTAAACATGAATTAACATTAAATATCAGACAAACCATTGAACTTTACGAATATAAGAAAAATGCCTTTCAAATTTGTTTGAAAATTTTCCTTAAACAAAGTTACTCAATCCTTCTACTCTTAAGACAAGATACTCTACCACTTTATTATTACAATCTCGAGTTTGCCTACAAAATTTAAGAGTTTATTCTTTGATACTATTTACTCCTTCGCTAAATGTTGCATTGTTCTTTTCATCTTAATTGCCTAAGTTTTAGCATCCTTGACACGACTAAAAGATTGATGTCTTCTCTCAAGTGTAGGGGTGTCGAAGTAATAAATAACCCGGCAAGACCGGGGTCGAACCACATGGAGGTTAAATGTATAAATTATAGATGACAACAACAACAATAATAATAATAACAATAATAATAATAATAATAATAATAATAATAAT
>NW_011500370.1:141632-167197 GCF_000495115.2 Populus euphratica | reverse complement strand
TATGAAAGTTGTAAGCCTATGTCTTACCTTTCCATCCATATAAAGTAGACCTAAATCTGAGATCTACAACTCCAGATATGACTCAATTATCAAACAGTGTTTTGGTTTGGATTGCACCGACATCTCTTTTCTAAGCTTGGTCATCTCTTTGTCCTTTCAATTTCAGTTCTTAAATTCATCAATCAATACTTTTATTTATGTGATAAACCTGCATTTAAAATGAACATTTACCATAAATTAAAGGTATCTTATATTATTAGATATGTTATTATAAATATGCTTTAGTTAAGGAGTTATTGATACTTCAAGTGCAAAATGATGATATAAAACCTTGAAAAAAAAATACACTTTCAAGTACTAATCACATCCTCAACCTATACATGGTGATGAATTATCTTGGGAACCAATGTTGCATTTTATTTTTTATGATGTCCTTTTCTTTATTCAAGGCTTACTTTATAGAAGCAAACTCATCAATCTGGTTAACCAACATCCCCAAGTGATCATCAAGCTGAATAACCACCTCCTTTTACTATTGGTACTGCTCATGGAGGGTTTTTTCATATTCTTTAATTCTTGTATCTTGGCTTGACTTTCTTGATTCTAACCTCTAACTATTTGTTGTCTATAATCTTCTTTTAAGCTTTCAATTATGTTTGAGCTATTTTTATCATTAGGTGGTCCTGTTTCTCATTGGCATTTGATAATGATTCAAACTTTACCTACAATTTCTAAAAAGCATGTTGTTGCTATTGTAATTGGGCGAGGAGGCCATCTATCTCTCAACCATAGCTAAAGCCTATTCTCGAGCAACTAGGATAGATTTTAACTTTTTTCTTATTTGCTATTAATTCCTTTAATTCTTAATTTAGTCCCTCCTTATATAACTCATGCTAAGCTTTAATTTCTTATTATTCAACCTTCCTAGCCTGAACCATTACCTTTTAAGGACCTTTAAATAATGGGACTCGATAGTCTTTTCCCCTCGTTTTATACAATTCTAGATATCCTAGAGTAACTTTCTTATAAAATCTCTTAGTAGTTATAACCATGTCAGGATGCTTTCTAGCCTGTTTTATTGATTCTTGAAGTCTTTATAAAATTTTGTTAGCCTAATGATCTAGGGTATGAACCGTTCAAACCCTAACTATTGGAAAACTACATTAGAGTAATACCTTATATAACATCGAACCCCTATCATTGAAACAATTATTTGCACAAGTTAAGAAACATTGACTCCTAGCCAAGGTTGTTAAAAACGTATTTTTAACATGACACGAAAAATGTATTATTAACTCAAATAGTAAAAATAAATCATAAAATCATATATATAGTCCAAGGTTTCAAAAACTTTAAAATACATGATTTAAATAAAAATTCATACATATTTCATGCTGAAATTTTATATATCAAAATGAACAAAATACACCATATATTTTGTCATCAAGGGCAATAAAATTGCAATCCAATTGACAAGTTTAACACAAGGAAAAAAGTAATTCTCATTTAAGACTTGACTCACTACATAATATTTAACAATATTAAAGTGAAAAACATATAAATGAGTGCTTCAGAAACATATTTTTAAAAACAGAGTTCCTTTTTAGCGTATTGAAGCATAAAGACTCCTTGCTGCCTAAATCATATTTTAGGAACAATTCTTTCGCAACAGTATACATAAATTGAACATAAATAATATAGCATAAATTGACAATCTCTATTTTTACTCTAAGAAAATACCTTTGAGCTTCTTCATCTTGTAGTTTTGCATTGATCTCTTTGTCGGGGGATATTTAGGCAAAATTGATGAATTGTAAACAATGGTTTTGTTGTAAAAAAACTATAAATTAAAGAGAGAATAAAAGTTAATAATCAAAGTTGCTCATACAAAATCCATAAAATGTATTGCAGGAACATAAAATCCCTAAGCTATGAACAAGTTATTTATTTAAAATTAAAATATGCTAAAATCATGGACCTATTAATTATTAAATATACCTTTCAAGTTAAAAGGTTAAAGGATGCATGCATGGACAATATTCATAAAAACTTTACCTAGCAGCATTGTCATTTCAATGTTATATTACAAAAAGATGAGTAATTGTGTACATAACTCCAGTTGATTTCCACCTAACAAGAACCTGCCTCAACATCTACTTATGGATCTAGAGGAGTGCTAAGTATAGGTGTTTAGATTGACCCTAAAACAGAGGGGAAATTATCATAGCTTTTATCCAAAGCAATTAATTAGTACCTATATCTCTAGTAGAGGGTTTAAGTTGTTTGGATCTTACAACAATTAATTAGTACCCATATCTCTTATAAAGGGTTGACATTGTTTATATCTTATGGTGGTTGATTAAAAGGATGTTGTCAATGATAAGGAAAAAAGACATTGTAATGAAGTAGATGAGAGAAAGTTAGACAAGTTTCAGTATATATATTTCTAGTAAACTCATAAACACGATTTTAAAATCATGATTTTCACTGATTTTATCTTATTTTAATGATTTAAAGTGATTTTAGTTTGATTTTATTTATTTTTTATTTTCCAAATGATTTTACAAGGTAAACGTAACTCAGAAAATTATACGATTTTATGAGTCAACTTGCGATTTTAACATTATTCCTCTTGGTTATTCATTCTTAATTCCCTCAAACATTTTTTTAGTATGTTTATAGCCTTGAAATTAACCATTTCCTTTATTGACAGGAACAAAACCAAGCTATAGATACCCATTCCTAAAATCCTTAAACATGACTTATTTTCTTCTTTGTGGAGCCATTTATTGAATATAGCCTTTAAACCATTCCAGAACCATCCCTGACTAACACCTTAAATGGTTATTTGCTTTTCCATCATCTTTTGATCTACCTTAGTGATTTAAGTATAATTAGACAGGGCCTGCTTCTTAGATGTGTAAAAATACACCATTTTATATTTTTAAAAGCTTAGTATGGAATTATACTCCTAGAGGATGGGAGTTATATCTATTATATCAAAGGTGAAACACTTGTGTTTTAGGTCTCAGAATCCTATCATAGCCTAAAAGCGAGAGTATTCTACTTGATCTTGAGCAGATGCACTATATTTCAATATTGTTTTAAAAATTGTTTTGATCATATAAGGATAGCAAATTCCATCAATCTAATGATTGGAAAAAATAAAGAGGAATGTCATTGAGTCTTATTTGCGCTAAAAATCAAGTTTTAAACCTTAATGGCAAACAATCTCTCTCATCCTATTAGCCTAACTCTAATCTAAACATTATATCCTTAATAGTGATGTGTCCTATTATTTTACACTTTCTTTAAAGATTGATAAAGATCTAATGAGATCACAATATCAAAGTTATGTATATTATTACATGTTATTTATTTATATACTATAAAATGGTAAATCCTAACTGATAGGATTTGGCTCACATTTGGCTCGTTTGTTTCTTAAGATTTTTTTAGATTCCTAGATTATTTGAATTATAAGTGGGGGTAATTTGATATCTTAATTTTATACAACATAAGCATGAGAGAGACTTAATGATATCCATTGCATAAGGTGAGTTCTAATATGAGGAATGACACAACCAAAGAATTGATGTCTTCTCTCAAGTGCAAGAGTGTTGAAATAATAAATAACCCGGCAAGATCAGAAGGTTAATTATATAAATTATAAATAACAATAAAACAACAACAACAATAGTAATAATAATAGTAATAATAGTAATAGTAAAAGTAATAAAGAAGAAGAAGAAGTTGATAAGAACTTTGAAATGAAATATCAATGTGAGAATTAAACAATGATAAAAATAAATGTCAAGGTTAGAGGATCCACTAGTGGTATTTCAAACAAGTATAGTATAAACTCTTATTATTCAAGTGAAAACCAGACACAAAGAAGGTTCCAATCAGATTCTAAATTATTAATATGATTACAATAGTTATCTTATTCAAATAATGCTAATACTTGTAAATATTGTCAGGCATTCATGATTATAACTTATGTTAACAATAAATCAAGTTCCTTTCATAGCACATTGTCAGTTACACCATACGGTTGGGCTATGAAAGTACTAAGTATTTGTTGTACCAAGTGTTATACAACATAAACCTAGATTAACCATTTAATAAGCAAAGTATAAAGAGTGAACAAGATAACAAATACAAAACATGTTAGTATCAAACATTAAAGTCCTTGTTAAGTTTACACTATATTTATTCTTACACCATGAGTGTAACCTTTTCACCTTGACATAATAAACTTAGCTAAACATAATGAAAGAGAGAAAAATAAATAAATAAGATAACGATATGAATAAGATAAAAGTTAATTAAGTAAAGGAAAGGAAATAAAAGGCATAAATAAGATATTAATGAAAGCAAAACTTAAGCATTACAAAAGTACAAAAAGATAAAGCAAGAACATGATCTTCATCTAGAAACCAAGATGCCTAAGTGTATGAAAAATACCTCCTTTTATAGGCTAAAAGTGGAAACTATTGATTTGATGACTAATTGATGAATAGGTGACTACATCTTAACTTGGTGACAATCCTCATCTTCTTGTTTGAATAAAACATTATTGATAATGTCAGAATTTGAACCAGACCTCCGTATGAAAGTTCTAGGAAATTATCTCAGCTTTAAAAAAAAAACAATTGAGGTTATTTGGATTTCTAGAACTCAATAAATGGGCTGAATACTGAATAATGTTTGGACTACAGGACAGATTCAGACTTTTTCGTTGTCGCTACAATTTGGACTTAAAAATGGCCTTTTTAAGACTCGTACTCCATGAAAGTTGTAGGCTTATGTCTTACCTTTCCATCCATATAAAATAGACCTAAATAAGAGATCTACAGCTCTAGATATGACCCAATTACCGAACAGTGTTCTAGTTTGGATTGCACCGGCATCTCTTTTCTAAGTTTGACCATCTCTTTCTCTTTTCAATTTCAGTACTTAAACTCATCAATTAATCATTTCATTTAAGTGATAAGCCTACATTTAAAATGAACATTTACCACAAATTAAAAGTATCTTATATTATTAGATTAAAGGTATTTTATATTATTAGATACGTTATTATAAAAAATGCTTTAGTTAAGGAGTTATTGATACTTTAAGTGCAAAATAATGATATAAAATCTTGATAAAAAAAGATTTTCAAGTACTAATTAAGGAGTCCAAATGAATAGTGATGGAACTAAGTCTCACTTACCACCTGAATCTTAATATCTAATCCTAAGATAGATGAGCTTGGGTCCAAAGCTTTTTATTGGCTTTTAGTAAAGTGAGTGAACACTTAGAAAAATAAAATGTATATATATGCAATCATAAAAATAAAATAAATATTGCATATAAAATTAAATGGTGCGAATATGATAAATGCTAAAAAAATACATGGCAATCAAATTAAAGTCAACAATTAGTAATTAAACAAAACTAGGAATCCTAAAAATACATTGGTTCTAAAGATTTACATAAGAAATTAATTATGTCTAAAGGAAGATGAATGTCACCCTTGTTGTATCCTATTAATAAAAAGGTTAGATTTACTATGTAATTCTCATAAATCTATTTCTTTTCATGCCATTAGAAAGAAGACTAATTAATTAGGCCATTTTAAAAAAAACTTCATATTGGTTGCTTAGAAAAAAAAGATTCATCAAAAAAGCCTTTTATGAAAATTTTGATATCAAAACCTTAGAAAAAAAGACATTAAATTGGCTCTTTTTGTAAATAGGATCAATATTAATCCATCAGAAAACAAAACTCAATGAATAATCCACTAAAAAAAAAAAATCAATGTTTGTCCTTTAAAAAATAAAACTCAACAAAAAAAGCCATATATGAACAATTCACTTATATTTTCTATGATGCTTTTTTATACATTTATTTTCATCATTTTAACCTTATATAAAACAAACCACAAACAATTATTAATTGAAAGACTATATATATATATATATATAAAGGTAAAGATATTCATTTTACCATAAGGATTATGATTCAATTAGAAAACATTTCCTATACTATTATAATGGGAAAGGCAAAATAGGTATAAGCAAGAATATTAACTCATGCTTATGAAATGGAAGCAATAATGGGGTGAATTAACAACTTGGCATGTTACGAAAAATAGAAAAGGCAAAGTGAGAATAGGAAAGAAGATACCTATCATGATCAATTCTCATAACAATTTTTAATTTACAAGAAGGCGCACATTACATGATAGATAATTTTTAAAGATAAAATCATGTTCCAGATAGGGTTAAAACAATATAGCCTTAAACATTTCCTAAGAATCAGATATTGGTCTTATACACATTTGTTAAAAAGGGAGATAATGTTCTTAACTAAACTAGATAAGGTATACATGATCTTTTAACCTAATCATGTTTATGTTTATTTGCTACAAGAGAAAAAAGATAGATTGACAATATAGATAGAAAAAAAAAGAAAAGATAATCAATACATTATCCATGCAGTGGCCTGCTTCATACTATAAACATTATCATGTGTTTCTATGAAAAAGAAAAACTTGATTTGGAAATGATTACACATCACGTGTTGAATATATTTCACCCACACGGCCTCTGAAATGGATAAAGGTATGAAATCCTTTCTAATAAGGATCAACCCAATATAAAGCTTAATCATGTTAGGACTCATTGGGGGTGCCAAGTGGGCCAATTATAAGAGCTAGGGCAAAAAAGCTTAAAAAGACATTGAATAGGCTTGTTCAGAACATATAGAGTAAGATAGACCTAGAGGAGCTTGGGAAGCCTAATGAGCATAAAGGATAGCCTCTAATTCATCTAATTCATGTTTAAGAAGAGCCTAATTTATATGGATCAAAAGGCTGATGTGTCCGACCCCATAACAGTCTTACTAAGCTTCTTTTTCCTAATATTACAAGGATAGAAAGTCGGTAATTTATTTTTCTAAACAAGCAAGGAAAAGTAATTAAATTAATAATAAAAAGGGAAATTAGCTTTATTATTTGTCCAAGTTATATAAGGAAATACAAGCTAATCAAGGAACTAAAGGAGCAGCAACAAAGGAATCCAAATCAGATCAAATTTTCTCCTAGTCTACAATGGATTTATAGTGGATGCAATTATTCCTATATATGCAAGGAAGGTTTGTTCAGCTATACAACTTATAAATTAGGGAAATCAAATTATTTAGCTTTTATTTTCTCTACTATATGTGACAACAATATCAGACTTTATTTTATTCTTATTTCTTTATGTTATAGGTTATATTTGGGTTTAATTATAAGTGGACCTCATTTAAGTCCACATAAGAAGTCCATTAAGGTTTATTTTAGTCTAAAGTCAATATAAATAAAGTTATAACCAGACATGTAAGGCATGCAATTCAGATTAATAAAACTTATGTGTCATACCTTGTTGTTGAGTTTGTGAGATATTATTCTTTTCTAAGTTCTCTAACGAACTGAAAATAACTTATTGAAGAATAACTAATTTCATGATGTAATGCTTATACTTTTTGTTTGCCAATCAATATTAATTAGGTAAGGTTTTTTCATTTTCAATAGTGCTAGTGCCTAAATACAAGTTATATTTATATCACACCCCTATTAAACCTGATTTACTTAGCTTTTTTAAGAATTAGTATCTTCATGTGTGGGTTGTTTGACCACATGCTCACATCATTTTGTATTAGAGCTTAACTCTATTAATCAAGTTATATCCTTATAAAAGTTTCGTTTCTTGTTGACTCCACAAAAGAAGAAAATTCCTTAGTGTCTAATTTTTTCTTTTCCTTGAATTTGCTACATATAAGGGGGGGAAAAAGAGAAAAGAAAAAAAATCATTCAAAAAGACATTTATTTGCTTTTATTGTAAAAAATGAAAAAAAAAGAGAAATTAGATCAAATTAACTCGGAATTAGCTCATATTTGATATTTTAATTACTGTGATCCTAATCACACTATATATTAATTTTGTGGTCAATTCAATATTGTTTTCTTAGGTTTTCAATTTCAAGTCTCATTTATTACGTTTTTGTGTTAGCATATCAAACCTTATCATAATTTGCTCAAATTTAATATTCTATCTATTTGGGTTGAAAATGCATTATATCTTAATTGGACATCATTTACCATAGGTTCCAATTTCAAACTTAACTTGTTGTAAATGGATATGTTTTTATGTCAACTTTTGAAACTCATTTTGTTTCTGTTTTTTTTTCTTATAGTATATTTGTAACATATCTAACATATTTGGGTGTTGTTTCATTGTATTGTATACTTCATTTTTGTTTTTATTCGAGACTTCAGTTTCATTCATATTTCGAATAGATTCAATTGCTACTCGCGAGGCTATCACTATAGTTTTGTTTTGTTTGTTTTCTCTATTTTTTTATTGCTTATTAAGTCATATACACTTATTTGGATTGCGCTGCTAAGTTGGTTCTTTTTGGTATTGGTTTTAATTCCGCAAGAGCTGAAAAAAGACAAGACAAGGTGAAAAGGCTAATTTTTAGTGAAACATGAGCAACGCGAGGATATTTTTATACCACTAACCAATTTTTACAAGTAGCATCAAGTTAGATCAAAACAACACTTCCCGAAGGTGAACCTAAGTTCCAGATTCAAGTCATGATGAAGAGGATGAATTTTTTTTATGAAGAATGTGTGTGATAGACTTTAGAAGGTGGAGAAACATGGTAACAAGGTTGGTACAAATACCCAAGATATGAGGAAGGTTGGGGTTGATCTAAAATCAAACAATGGTATGGCCAAAAGGCCACTGTAGGGTAATTATAAGGATTTTGAGGAGGACGTTGATGATATTAATGATGGAGGTTTTAAGGATGAAACCATAGGCTATAGGGAAGGTTTTTGGTAGTCTAAAAACCAAAGGGATTTTGAAAATAGAACTAAGGGCCAATTCATTTAAAAGGGAAATTTCTATAACTTTAGGTGACATAATGATGTAAATGGTGATTTGGATGTTATCAAACTAAGAAAACCTAATTTTCAAGGTAAAAATGATCTCGAGGTGTATCTATAATGGGAGAAAAAGGTGGATTGAATTTTTTATTGCCATAATTATTTGAAGGTGAAGAAAGTGAAAGTGGTAGTCATTGAATTCATGGATTACACACTAACTTGGTGGGATCAAAATGTGATTAATAGGAGGTGGAGTGGAGAAATGGCAATAACATCATACGAGGAGATGATTGTATTGATGAGAAGACTATTTATACCTAACAACTATTATAGAGATATGCATCTGAAATTGCAGGGTTTAAATCAGGGTTCTAAGTCCATGGATGTGTATTTCAAGAAGATAGAGATTATAATATTTCATGCCAATATGAGTGAGGATAGGGAAGCTATTATGGCTAGTTGTCTTAATAGGCTAAATAGGGACAATGCAAATATTGTAGAATTACAACATTATGTAAAATTGAAGGGCATGACCTATATGGAAATGAAGGTAGAGAGGCAAATAAAAAGAAGGGGTAACATACGTTTTCAAACCAATTCAACTTCATTTTCCACAACTTGAAAGCCAAATCTAAAGAGAGGGGGGGTTGTCCAATCAAAACCTTATATACATGCAAAGGTCGAATTACCTAAGGCTAGAAAGGACGCTCATATAGATGGAAAAGGTAAATCTAAATCTCAACCTACTCATGACAGAAATATTAAATGTTTTAAGTGTTTAAAAAATAGGCACATTGCATCTCAATGTCTAAACCAGAGAGTTATGCTTATAAGAGACAATAGGGAGGTTTCATCTGAAAGTGATAGATCTGAAAGTGAAAAGATACCACCTTTAAAGGATTGTAGTGATGAGGAGATTGCACATCCTGTTGAAGGGAAGGCCTTGATTGTAACGCATGTACTTAACATGCAAATAAAAAATGATGATGTAAATCAACAATATAAAAACATATTTCATACTCGATGTCAAATCCAAAACAACATATGTAGCATGATAATCGATGGAGGTAGATGCACTAATGTAACTAGTGATACTCTTGTGAAGAAATTGAATCCGAGTTGTATTAAGCATCCTAAGCCTTATAAAATGCAATGGTTGAATGAATGTAGTGAAGTGAAGGTTACTAGGAAAGTTGTGTTTGCTATTGGAAAGTATTTTAATGAGGTTATATATGATGTAGTCATATTGCATGTTAGTCACTTACTTCTAGGGCATCCATAATAGTTCGATCGAAAGGTGATACATGATGAGTTTAGAAATAGGTTCACTATTATAAAATATGGTAAAACCATCACTTTTGTACCTTTTTTTCTCCAAAACAAGTATATAATGATTAAACAAAATTAAAAAGAAATGTGAGGATGCGAAGAGTTAAAATTCATATGGGGACAATGGTGAGAGAAGAATATCAGATTTAGCTAAATCTAAATTAGTAATTAAACCAGTTAAGAGTGAAGGAAAAACCCAAAGAGTGGAGAAAGTAAGCTTATGTGATGATAATAGTGTGGAAAAATAAATAAACAACCTAATTTTTATGTAAAAGAACAAATCATATATATGTTTTTCACTAACAAGCCAATGATCTTGTGTATTAGAAGGCTTATTTTAACATTAACGATCTTAATTTTATTATTCCTAATATGAATGTTTCTTTTGTTGCAGGAGTTTGATGATGTATTCCTTGAAAACTCCCCTAGTGGCTTACTACCATTAAAAGGAATTGAACATCAAATTGACCTTATATCTAGTGCTTTAGTTCCTAACCGTCCAGCCTATAAAAGTAATCCTAGGAAAACAATGGAGCTTCAAAAGCAAGGATATAAGTTGATTATAAAGGGATATATTGTGAGAGTATGAGCCCTTATGACGTGTCAATGTTACTTATGCCTAAAAAGATTGGAACTTGGAGGATGTGTGTTAACTATCGCACCATTAAAAATATAATAGTAAAGTATAGACATCATATTCCTAGGCTTTATTACATGTTGGATAAGTTGTATTGAGCATGTATTTTCGTTAAAATTAACTTATAAAATAGGTACCATCAAACTAGGATGAAAAAAGTGATGAATGGAAAACAACATTTAAGACTAAACATGGTTTATATGAATAATTAGTCATGTCGTTTAGGCTTATAAATGCACTAAATATGTTTATGAGATTGATGAATCATGTTTTGCATGTATATATTGGTAAGTTCATGGTTGTGCACTTTAATGACATCCTAATTTATTACAACTTAAATGAGCATCTTAATCATTTGCGTAGTGTACTTAGTATTGTGTGATGAGAAATTATATGCTAATCTCAATAAGTATACCTTTTACATGGAAAAAATTGTGTTTATTGGATATTTAATACCTATGTAAGGTATTGAGATGGATGAAAAGAAAGTTAAGGTCATCCAGGATTGGCCTACACCTAAGTTTATGACAGAGGTAAGGAGTTTTCATGGACTTGCTAACTTTAATAAAAGGTTTGTGAAGGACTTTAGTACTATTACAGCACCTTTAACTAACATTATGAAAAGGTGTTTTTAGATTTAAATGGAATGATGAATAGGATAAAGCTTTTAATTTATTGAAAGATAAACTTTGTTTGGTGCCTGTTTTAGCTTGCTAGACTTTATAAAAGCTTGTAAAGTTGAATGTGATTCTTCAAGTATAAATATAGAAGCTGTGTTAATGTATGATAGAAGGCCTATTCCATATTTTAGTAAGAAACTTAGTAGGACAACCTTGAATTACCTTATATATGATAAGAAGCTCTTTGCTTTGGTAAGAACTTTATAGACATGACAGCTAACACGACCAAAAGATTGATGTCTTCTTTAAACAATGATAACAACAAATATCAAGGTTAAAGGATCTATTAATGGATGACTAATTGATGAGTGGGTGACCAATTCTTGACTTGGTGACAATCCTTATCTTCTCTTATCTGCCCAAAACATCATAGATAACATCAGAATTGAAACCACTTGAAAATGAAAGTTGTAGGAAATTGTCTCAGCTTTCTAGAAAAAAACAATGGAGGTCATTTAAACTTCTAAAACTCCAGATATAGTTCAAACGCTGAACAGTGTACAGGCTGTATTATAAAACATGTTTTAGTTAAGGAGTTATTGATACTTCAAGTGCAAAATGATGATATAAAAACCTTGATAAAAATACACTTTTAAATATTAATCAACAGCATTACCTATGGCCCATGGTGTTTATGATACATTCAGATCATGAACCATTAAAACACTTGAAAGGGCAAGGTAAGCTGAACAGGAGACATGCTAAATGAGTTGAATTTATTAAAACTTTGTTGTATGTGATCAAGTCTAAGCAAGGAAAAGAAAACATTATGGTTGATACATTTTAACACATGTACATTCTTTTATCTACTTTAGATGCTAAATTTCAAGGATTTGAACACATAATAGAATTATACAAGGATGATAATGATTTTACTAATGCCTACAATGCTTGTGAAACTTTGATTTTTTGAAAGTTCTATAGACTTGATGTGTATTTATTTAAAGAAAATCATTTTTGTGTTCCATTAAGTTATATGTGTGAATTGCCTGTAGTAAAGCATATAAAGGCGGGTTAATGAGTATTTTGGTGTTATTAAAACTTTGGATATGTTGCAAGAGCATTTTTATTAGCCTAAAATGAAAAAAGATGTGCAACTCCTTTGTGATAAATGTATAATTTGTAGGAAAACAAAATATAGGATTCAACTATATGGCTTGTATACTCTTTTATATGTACCTAAAGAACCATGGGTAGACATTTCGATAGACTTCGTCTTAGGTTTGCCTAGGTCAAAATGGGGTAGGGATTCAATCTTTGTAGTTGTTAATAGGTTTTTAAAAATGACACTTTATTCCATGTCATAAATCCGATGATGCAACTAACATTAATAATTTGTTCTTTAGGGAGTAGTATGGCTTTATGGGATCCCTAGGAGCATTGTTTTTTTATATAGATGTTAAGTTCCTTAGCTATATCTAGAATGTGTTATAAAGGAAATTGGATACTAAACTATTATTTTCAACTACTTGTCACCCCCAAACATATGGACAAACTAAAATAGTTAATAAGACCTTAACACAACTTCTGTGTGTTGTCATTTAAAAGAACTTAAAGAACTAGGAAGATTGTTTGTCAATCATAAAGTTTACATATAATCGCAGTGTGCATTCTACTACTAGATTTTCACATTTAAAATTGTACATAGATTTAACCCTTTAACTCTTATGGATTTAATTCCTTTAGTTATTGATAAAAAGGGTTAGTTTGGATGGTAATCATAAAATATAAATAGTGACGACACTTCATTAGAGTGTGCAATAATTGATTGAAAAAAGGAATTGTGTGTATGCAACTAAAGCTAATAAAAGGCACAAATATGTTGCATATGCGTAATAATAGATTTTCATCCCATAGAAAATCCAAGCTACAACCATGAAGAGATAGGTCATTTCAGATCCTTATAAGGATCAATAACAATGCCTATAAAGTTAATTTGCTAGGTGAGTATAGTGTTAGTGCTACCTTTAATGTTTCTGATCTTAATCTATTTCATATAAGTGATGATTTGAGGTTGAATCATTTTGAAGTGAGAAGGGATGATAAGGATCAGCCCAATATTAAACTTAATTATGTCAAAGACCTATTACAGGTGTCAATTGGGCTAATTACAAGAACTAAGACAGAAATTTAAAGAGGCATGAAATGATCTTGTTCAGAACGTATGAAGCAAGATGGACCTAAAGGAGTTTGGAACGTCTAAGAAGCATGAAGTACAACCTTTAATTCATGTAATCCAAGTCTAAAAAGAGCTAAATTTGTATGGATCAAATAGCTATTGTATTTGGCCCCATAACAACCTTGTTAGGCTTGATTTTCTCCTAATGTTACAATGATAGAAAATTAGTAATTTATTCTTCTAAATAAGAAAGGAAAGTAATTGAATCATTAATAAAACAGGAAATTAGTTATATTATTTGTCCAACTTATACTAGGAAATTCAAGCTAATCAAGGATGAAAAAGGCGGTAGCAAAGGAATCCAAATCAGATCAGATTTGCTTCTAATCTATAAGGGAATCATCGACAACTAGTCATATGCATGCAAGGAAGGTTTAGTGATTAGTACTTAAAAGTGCATTTTTATCATGGTTTTATATCATCATTTTGCACTTGAAGTATCAATAACTCCTTAACTAAAGCATATTTTATAATAATATATCTAATAATATAAGATACCTTTAATTTGTGGTAAATGTTCATTTTAAATGCAGGCCTATCACATAAATGAAAGGATTGATTGATGACTTTAAGAACTTAAATTGCAAGGATAAAGAGATGGCCAAACTTAGAAAAGAGATGTTGGTGCAATCCAAACCGGAACACTGTTCGGTAATTGGGTCATATCTAGAGCTATATATCTCAGATTTAGGTCCAATTTATATGGATGGAAAGGTAAGACATAGGCCCACAACTTTCATATAGAGCCCAAGATCTAAAAAGGCTATTTTCAAGTCCAAATTATAGCAACAACAAAGAAGCCCGAATCTGTCTTCCAGCCTGAGCACTGTTCGGTATTTTAGCCATATCTAGAGTTCTAGAAGTCCAAATGAACTGAACTTTTTACACAAGAAAGCTGAGACAATTGCCTACAACTTTCATGTTTTCAACTGGCTCCAATTTTGACGTTATCAATGACGTTTTGGGCAGACAAGAGAAGATAAGGATTGTCACCAAGTCAAAAGTTGGCCACCCACTTATCAATTAGTCATCAAATCAATAGTTCCCAATTTTGGCCTATAAAAGGAGGCATTTGCCATGCATTTAGGCATCTTGGTTTCCAGATCAAGATCATGCTCTTCCTTTCTCTCTTTGTATTTTTTGTATTGTTTATGCTTTGCTTTCATTAATATCAAGTTTATGTCTTTTATTTCCTTTCATTTTCTTAGTTAACTTTTATCTTATTTATGTTTTTATTTTGTTTATCTATTTTTCTTTCTTTCATTATGTCTAGCTAAGTTTATTATGTCAAGGTGAAAAGGCTACACTAATGGTGTAAGAATAAGTATAGTGTAAACTTAATATGGACTTTAATGTTTGATACTAACATGTTTTGTATTTGTTATCTTGTTCACTCTTTAATACTTTGCTTGTTAAATGACTAATCTTGATTTATTTTGTATAACACTTGGTACAACAAATGCTTGGCACTTTCGTAGTTCATACTATATGGTATAACCGACACCTGAGCTATGAAAGGAACTTGATTTGTTGTTAACATAAGTTATAATCATGAATGCTTGACGAGATTTATAAGTACTAGCATTAATCGAATAAGATGACTAATGTAATCATGTTAACAATCTATAATCTGATTGGAACCTCCTTTGTGTGTGGTTTCCAATTGAATAATAAGAGTTTGTACTATACTTGTTTGACATACCATTAATATACTATACTTGTTTGATATACCATTAGTGAAACCTCTAACCTTGACATTTGTTATTATTATTGTTTAATCCTTACATTAATTTTCCATCTCCAAGTTCTCATCATCTTCTTCTTCTTCTCTTTCTTTATTATTATTATTATTATTATTACTACTACTACTACTACTACTACTACTACTACTACTACTACTACTATTATTATTATTATTATTATTATTATTGTTATTGTTATTGTCATTGTTGTTATTATTGTTATTACTATTATTATTGTTGTTGTTATTATTATTATTGTTGTTGTACTATTGTCGTTTATAATTTGTACAATTAACCTCCCTGTGGTTCGACCCCGGTCTTGCCGGGTTATTTATTACTTCGCCACTCCTGCACTTGGGAGAAGACATCAAGCTTTCAGTCGTGTCAAGTTTTTGGCGCCGTTGCCGGGGAGGTAAGTTCTTGTATAAATTATAGTAGTTATTTTATTTTATCTTTTCACTTCTCTTGTATATAATTTTATTTCTTTTCTCTTGTTTCTTCTTCTTTTGTTTTCTTTTTCCTATTATTCTTTTCCTACACGTGCATGAGAGTGTGGTCACGTATATCAAGTGGTAGACTTTCTAGGGTATCCTCATCATTTTCAGAAAATATGGCCGAAGAAGATAATCAATCACTTCACAATGAGAATAATGAGAATAACCGTGCTAGAACACTTAGAGATCACATGAATCCCACAAGAACAAGTGCACCATCATGTATAATTTTTCCTCCTGATGCATCTCATTTTAATTTTAAGCCAGGCATTATTCAACTTTTACCTTCATTTCATGGTTTAGAATTGGAAAATCCATACTTGCATTTAAGGGAATTTGAGGAGGTTTGCAACACATATAATAACTAAAATTATAGCATGAACACCATTAGATTAAAGCTTTTTCCTTTTTCATTAAAAGGTAAAGCTAAAACATGGTTACAAAATTTAAGACCGGGATCTATTCATGCTTGGGATGAAATGCAACAACAATTTTTAAAGAAGTTTTTCCCATCTCATAAAACAAACTCTTTCAAAAGACAAATCACTACTTTCACTCAAAAACCAGGAGAAACATTTTACCAATGTTGGGACAGGTATCGAGACTTGCTTAGTACTTGCCCTCATCATGGTTTTGAAACATGGAGATTGGTTTCACATTTTTATGAAGGGTTAACACCTAAAAATAGGCAAATGGTTGAATTGATGTGTAATGGAACTTTTAAAGATAAAGACCCTGATGAAGCAATGGAGTACTTAGACTTGTTAGCTGAAAATGCTCAAAATTGGGACACCGCGGGTACTTATGAGGCACCGAGTAAAAGTCAACCTCATACATCTAATGGAGGTATGTACAACCTTAGGGAAGATCATAACCTTCAAGCCAAGTTTGCATCTTTAGCTAGAAAAGTCGAGGCACTAGAATTGAAAAAGAGTGGTCAATTAAAATCTGTTGAAAACATTGTGTGTCAAGTCTGTGAAACAAATGAACACTCAACCAATAACTGTCCAACCTTGCCTTCTTTTAAGGAATGTCTCCATGAACAAGCCCATGCTTTAAACAGTTTCCGAAGACCCAACCATAACCCATACTCCGAAGCATACAACCCTGGTTGGAGAAATCACCCAAATTTCAGTTGGAAGATATTTTTGGGAAAAAATGAAACTTTTCTAGTAATAATCTCTTCCAAACTTAATGCACATCAAAAAGGTAAGTTATTACAAACTCTGAAAATGCACAAAAATGCATTAGGATGGACCATAGCTGATATAAAAGGAATTAGTCCTTTGATTTGTACACACGGAATTTATTTAGAGGAAAATGCTAAACCCTCTAGAGAAATGCAACGAAGGCTAAATCCTAATATCAAAGAAGTAGTGAAAAATGAAGTCATTAAGCTTCTAGATAATGAAATCATTTATCCTATTTCTGACAGCAAATGGGTAAGTCCTACCCAAGTTGTACCCAAGAAGTCTAGAGTCACTGTGATAACAAATGAGAACAATGAGTTAATTCCTACTAGAACTGTTACTGGTTGGCGCATGTGCATTGACTATAGGAAACTTAATTCAATGACTAGAAAAGATCATTTTCCTTTACCTTTCGTGGATCAAATCCTAGAAAGAGTTGCAGGTCATGAATTTTATTGTTTCCTAGATGGCTATTCGGGTTACAACCAAATTGAAATTGCATTGGAAGATCAAGAGAAGACTACTTTCACATGTCCATTTGGTACTTTTGCATATCGAATGATGCCTTTTGGATTATGTAATGCACTAGCCACATTTCAAAGATGCATGCTTAGTATATTTAGTGATATGGTTGAACATTTTCTTGAGATTTTCATGGATGATTTTTCTGTTTTTGGCGATTCATTTGATGATTGTTTGACTAACTTAGAAAAGGTTTTGTCCAGGTGTGAAGAGAAGAATCTTGTGCTAAATTGGGGAAAATGTCATTTTATAGTAATAAACGGCATTGTACTTGGTCACATTATTTCATCAAAAGGAATTGAGGTTGACAAATCTAAAATCGAGTTAATTGCAAACTTACCAACACCAAAATCTCTTAAAGATGTTAGATCATTCCTAGGACACGCTGGTTTTTATAGAAGGTTCATCAAAGATTTTAGTGTAATATCTAAGCCTTTAAGTAACCTTCTAACAAAGGATACTATTTTTAAATGGACTGAACATTGTGAAGAAGCCTTTGTTAAACTTAAAAACTTGCTTACTTGTGCTCTTATCATTCAACCTCCCGATTGGTCATTACCTTTTGAAATAATGTGTGATGCTAGTGATTATGTCGTAGGTGCTGTTTTGGGACAAAGAAAAGATAAGAAACCTTATGTAATTTACTATGCAAGTAAAACTTTAAACAGTTCTCAAATGAATTATACCACCACTGAAAAAGAATTACTTGCAGTAGTATTTGCATGTGAAAAATTCAGATCTTATCTTGTTGGCTCACCTGTTGTTGTTTTTAGTGATCATGCAGCATTGAAATATCTTCTTTCTAAGAAAGATTCTAAGGCTAGATTGGTGCGGTGGATTTTATTACTTCAAGAATTTGATATCACAATCAAAGATAAGAAAGGCAGCGAAAATGTTGTCGCAGATCACTTGTCAAGATTAACAACAGATTCGAAAACTAACATCACACCAATCGATGACTACTTTCCCGATGAATCTTTACTTTCTGTCTCTACAATGCCTTGGTTTGCTAATATTGTCAATTTTCTTGTTTCAGGACAATTGCCAACTCATTGGAGTACCCAGGATAAAAGAAAGTTCTTGAACGAAGTGAAAAACTTTTATTAGGATGATCCTTATTTATTCAAATATTGTCCTGATCAAATATTTCGAAGATGCGTTCCTGACAATGAGGTAAGTAGTGTCATTAAGTTTTGTCATTTTGAGGCATGTGGGGGCTATTTCTCGTCAAAAAAGACAGCTACAAAAATCATTCAAAATAGATTTTATTGGTCTACCATGTTCAAGGACACGCATGCATTTTGCAAAACTTGTGAAAATTGTCAAAAAGTTTTGTTTTATAATTCTCAACTCTATTCATTTCCTAGAGAGCAAAGATCAAGATGGAACAATCCTTATGGGGCCTGTGATATTGACAATTCAATGAATGATAATGTTTTTAAGGAAAATAGACATCGTTTGAAAGCTTACTTTGATAATTTTCCTAGTGAAAATGAATTAACTAGTTTGAATGATCTTGTAGATAAAGGTTGATTATTTTGTTTTTCTTACATTGTTTTTGTGTTTCTTTTTTTAGTGATTTTTGTTAGTTTCTCTCCCCCCGGTCAAAAGGCGGATAACGGTACTCTATGACTTAAGTCGGTTCTTTCAGTTTCCCACAATAACTAATATCTGTGTATATATTTATGTAATTTTTCCAATTCTCAGTTGAAAATGGACACTAATCTTGAAAAATTGAAAAAGTATTTTCCCGCTCTACCTCAGAATTCGATTACAAAAATTTATCGTGCTAAATGTGCAAGATTGAGATTGTTAATGAATCATAGAATTCCTGAAGATATTCGTTGGTTGATTGAAGCAAAGGTTCGATTATCAGGTAAGTCCTCTAACTCCTTCATTTCACACATGCCTGGAACAGGTAAAAGCACTTTTGCAAAGAAACGTCATGCAAAACGACTGAAAGTCTATCATCGATGTGCTAGATGGACTTATAATACACAATGTCATTCTTTAGAAATAGTATCTATAAACCGACACAATGTCGTTCTTTAGGAATGGTATCTATAAACCGTGAAGATAAAATACAATTCATTAAGGATGGCCTGAGTAAGGAGTCTTTAGATAATCTTCTATTGACTCTTGAGACGCATCCTAATGGAGATGTGCATCGTGCAATTCATGATTTATGGTTACTATTTCATAAAGAACATGATCGACTTAGTCTTGGGAATCTGACTAAAAAAGACCCTGTTTGCCAGTTTTTAAGAAAACTGGATGGGAAGCCTATCCCCGACCCAACAAGGTGTTTAAGCCGTTCTTAGACGTAAAACCAAGGAAAAATGTGAGCCACAATCATAACTACCTGTACATACACATGCTTTTTCAAAAGTAAATAAATAAATAAATAAAGAGAGAGAGAGAGAGAGAGTGAGACTCTAGCTGGCCTATATATAGGTGGTATGATTGCCTTTCTAATTTCTCATCTATAAAACCCTCTCTTCCTTCCTTTCATTTCTACTCAACCCATACATTCAACAAATACAGAAGTGTGTAGAAATGGCAAGTTCCTCATGTCATCATATAAGAAATATTTGTGTTTTTGGTGGATCTAGTCCTGAGAAAGAAGAGTTTTTAGAATCAGCCAATCATCTTGGTCAAGTGCTAGCTGAGAGAAAGATTCATGTAGTAGTTGATAAAAAAAAATTGTTTTCCATTTCATAAAGCATGTGTATAATTGTTGTTACTAGGATGGCAGAGTAAAAGAGCTCTTTTGTTAAAGTGACTCTTGAGACGCATCTTAGTAACCATTCTTAACAAGGTCTATTATAATACTTCTTAAAATATTCAGATTTACAAACTCGAGCATTATTATCACTTAATTCTGCTCATATACTCATTTAACATGTATTCTTAAACCTTAATTTTCACACACACACTTTAACATATGATTGTGGGTTGCACATTGGATTATTACATTATTTATGTTCTTTTATTAAAGGTAACAACTAAGGAAAAGGGATTGTATATAATTAAAAAAAAGAAAAAAAAAGAAAAAAAATGATAATAATAAAAATGTAGATAAGTTTGGTTTCATAGCCTCCCTAACCTATGCAATTAAGCCCAAAGGGGTGTTTTAACACCTAATACCCTAAAGTCAACTAACTTGGGAGCTATTGGCCCAACGCTTGTTACATGGGTTAAGGAGAAAAGCTTAAGGGAATCAAACATTGCACTATCTACATATCAGTATCTGCGACCCGAGTTACTAAGCTCGTAGGGGTGTCTTAACACCTAATGTCTTAAGACCAACTGGTTTGAGAGTCATTAGTCGAAAGCTCGTTACATGAGTTAAAGATGCATGATGTTTTTAAATTATATGTATATATATTTAAAAAAGAAGAAGAAAAAAAAGAGACAAAAATAATAATCCCAACCCAAGGAAGTTAACCTTAAACATTAGAACAAAAATTTTGTTTTCTTCCAAGAAAAGCCCCATAATTATGTGTTGATACATTGAGCACAAAAGAAAGGTTTATGAATATCTTGTTAAGAGGTATTGAGCAGGTATATAAATTTAACAAGAGTTTGTTTATCTAGATAGATTAATGGAAGTTAAATGATGAATACCTTGCTTTGTGGAATTTGCAAATTATTTTTCTATTTTAACGCTTTGATTACTAGGGACTAGTAATAAGCTGGTTGAGGGGTGTGATTAGTACTTAAAAGTGAATTTTTATCAAGGTTTTATATCATCATTTTGCACTTGAAGTATCAATAACTCCTTAACTAAAGCATGTTTTATAATAATATATCTAATAATATAAGATACCTTTAATTTATGGTAAATGTTCATTTTAAATGCAGGCATATCACATAAATGAAAGGATTGATTGATGAATTTAAGAATTGAAATTGGAATGACAAAAAAGATGGCCAAACTTAGAAAAGAGATGTCGGTGCAATCCAAACTGGAACACTGTTAGGTAATTGGGTCATATCTAGAGCTGTAGATTACAGATTTAGGTTTACTTTATATCGATGGAAAGGTAAGACATCGGCCTACAACTTTCATATGAAGCCTAAGATCTAAAAAGGTCATTTTCAAGTCCAAATTATAGCAAAAACAAAGAAGTCTGAATCTGTCTTCCAGCCCGAGCACTGTTCAGTGTTTGGCCCATATCTGGAGTTCTAGAAGTCCCAATGAGCTGAATTTTTTTACAAAAGAAAGCTGAGACAATTTTCTACAACTTTTATTTTGCAAGTGGTTTCAATTTTGACCTTATCAATGATGTTTTGGGTAAACAAGAGAAGATAAGGATTGTCACCAAGTTAAGAGTTGGCTACTCACTCATCAATAAGTCATCAAATCAATAGTTTCCGATTTTTAGCCTATAAAAGGAGGCATTTGCTATGCATTTAGGCATCTTAGTTTCCAGATCAAGATCATGCTTTTGCTTTTTCTCTTTGTATTTTTTTGTAATTTTTATGCTTTGCTTTCATTAATATCAAGTTTATGCCTTTCATTTCCTCTCATTTGCTTAGTTAAATTTTATCTTATTTATGTTCTTATTTTGTTTATCTATTTTTCTTTCTTTTATTATGTTTAGCTAAGTTTATTATGTCAAGGTGAAAAGGTTACACTAATGGTGTAAGAATAAGTATAGTATAAACTTAATATGGACTTTAATGTTTGATACTAACATGTTTTATATTTGTTATCTTGTTCACTTTTTAATACTTTGCTTGTTAAATGACTAATCTTAATTTATGTTGTATAACACTTGGTACAATAAATGCTTGGCACTTTCATAGCCCATAATGTATGGTATAACCGACACCTAAGCTATGAAAGGAACTTGATTTGTTGTTAACATAAGTTATAATCATGAATGCTTGACGAGATTGACAAGTATTAGCATTAATCGAATAAGATAACTAATATAATCATGTTAACAATCCATAATCAGATTGGAACCTCCTTTGTGTGTGGTTTCTAATTGAATAATAAGAGTTTATACTATACTTATTTGACATACCATTAGTGGAACCTCTAACCTTGACATTTGTTATTATCATTATTTAATCCTTACATTAATATTCCATCTCAAAGTTCTCATCTTTTTCTTCTTCTCTACTACTACTACTACTACTACTACTACTACTACTACTACTACTACTACTACTACTACTACTACTACTACTACTACTACTACTACTACTACTACTACTACTACTACTACTACTACTACTACTACTACTACTACTACTACTACTACTACTACTACTACTACTACTACTACTACTATTATTATTATTATTATTATTGTTATTGTTATTATTATTATTATTATTGCTACTAATATTGTTGTTGTTGTTGTTACTATTGTTATTGTTTATAATTGTTGTTTATAATTTGTACAATTAACCTCCCTGTGGTTCGACCCCGGTCTTGCCAGGTTATTTATTATTTCGACACTCCTGCACTTGAGAGAAGATATCAATCTTTTAGTCGTATCAATGGTTGTGCCTAAGGGCATATCGATTGAAGTAGATTCTTCTTTTTAATCAATCAAAACCTCTTCCCAAATTGTATAAGCTTCTTCCAAATCATATGGCTTTTTAGGTGTAGATGATGATCTTTTGAGTGTGTTTTCCAGCCATCACCTTTTAAATAATTTATCTTTATATCCTATTTATTTCCTTTTAAGTGCGTTTTAAAACCCTCGCTTCTGACACTTTTAAAAAGATTGATCATTTCTTGATCTAGTAAATCCATAACCTTTCATTTTTTTTTCTTTCCAAGTTTGCTATCTAAATCTCTTATGAGACTTGTTTATCGTAAGTATGGTAAAGAAAAAGACAACTCTCATAACTTAATTTTAGGTTTTTCTTAAAAAAAATTAGTTAAATTATGAAAACATTGTGAAAATCTTTTTGTGTAGGGTGGTAAATGTATTAATAAAGGTGTTAAATAAATGAACTTAGTTAAATTGTGAAAAAATTGAAAAGAAAACCATGCTTTCTTTTCATATGATTTTTGGCCAACACTAATGAGGGAAGGAATTGAGTTGTTGCTTTAAATTGTTATGGGATTTATGCTAGACTAAGCTAAATAATATGTTTTAAGATTGGGTGTGAATTAAGTTGTATGAAATTTCAAAAAAATACTTACGAATTATCAATATTAGATTCAACCAAATGAGTTGCTCATGATGAAGAACACTTTATTGAGTTCATATCTAATGATTAACAAGTTAATGCTGGGAAATGTATTTATGATTAAATGAAAGCATGAGAAAGGTAAAGAACACCCATGAGTTTCAATATAAATGTTTTGACAATGAATGAAATATAATAATATATATGAAAAATATATAAATTGAATTTTAACTATTGGACTTATATGAATTTTAGATATGTTATGTTAAACATGACGATGTATAACTTTATTTTGGCATTGATCAAAAATTGGTTTTGCAAAGAGTTATGATGGTTTGAATGTACCGCTTACAAACTCACTATACACTACTCCAAATCACTGATTACTATTCTAACTTAGTACTCAAACAACTTGGGAACTGTTACTCTAGAAGTGAATTTTATTGTTCATCCATAAAAAAAAAATAGGGTGGTAAATGTGTTAATAAAGGTGTTAAATAACTAAATTTAGTTAAATTGTGAAAAAAATTAAAAAGAAAACCATACTTTCTTTTAATTTTTGGCCAACATTAGTGAGGCAAGGAATTGAGTTGTTACTCTAAATTGTTATAGGAATTGTGCTAGACTAAATAATGTGTTTAGATTGGGTGTGAATTGAATTGTATGAAATTAAAAAAAAAAACATATGAATTATCAATATTAGGTTCAACCAAATGAGTTACTCATGGTGAAGTAAACTTAATTGAGTTCATATATAAGCATTGACAAGTTAATGATAGGAAATGTGTTTGTGATCGAATGAAAACATGAGAAAGGTTAAAAGAACACTCACGAATTTCACTATAAATGTTTTGACAAGGAATGAACGATAGCAATATAAATATAATATGAAATTGGATAAACCGAATTAAATGAATGCTAATGTGTAATAGGGAAAATTAGTAATAAAAATTTATGAATAAACTAAAGCAAAACCTAAAGGGACAGGAATTGAGTATTTCAGCCAACAAGTAAAAAATAGTGAAGTAAGAGCTTTTTTTAGTTACGTGTGCAAGTGTTGGCTATTGTTATGTGGGAATTAATGAATGTGGCTTGAATATATGAAAAGTTGGGATTTTCTAGTTGTAAATTAATTATATGAATTTCTTTACTAGTGGTTTAAAAATAAAAATTAAATGAGAAACAGAAAAATGTTATTATAATGAATTTTTAAGTTATAATGGTGACATGACCAAAAGATTGATGTTTTCTTCCAAATACAGGAGTGTCAAAGTAATAAATAATCCAGTAAGACCGAAGTCGAACCACAAAGAGGTTAACTATATAAATTATAAATAATAATAATGATGATGATGATGATGATGATGATGAATTGAAGAGGACTTTAAAATGTAAGATTAATGAAAGCATTAAATAAGGATAAAATAATTGTCAAGGTTAGAAATTGAAGAGGACTTTAAAATGTAAGATTAATGAAAGCATTAAATAAGGATAAAATAATTGTCAAGGTTAGAGGATCCACTAATGATATTTCAAACAAGTATAATATAAACTCTTTTTATTACTCAACTAGAAACCACACACAAAGGAGGTTCCAATCAGATTATAAATTGTTAATATAATTACATTAGTTATCTTATTCGAATAATGCTAATACTTATAAATGTTGTCAAGTATTCATGATTATAACTTATGTTAACAACAAATTAA
>NW_011500370.1:141357-141620 GCF_000495115.2 Populus euphratica | reverse complement strand
TGTTAACAACAAATTAAGTTCCTTTCATAGTACAAGTATCGGTTATACCATACGGTTGGGTTATAAAAGTGCCAAGTATTTATTGTACCAAGTGTTATACAACACAAATCTAGATTAACTATTTAACAAGCAAAGTATTAAAGTGAATAAGATAACAAATACAAAATATGTTAATATAACATTAAGGTCCATGTTGAGTTTATAAGGTCCATATTGAGTTTATATTATACTTATTCTTATACCATTAGTGTAACATTTTCACC
>NW_011500370.1:124545-141338 GCF_000495115.2 Populus euphratica | reverse complement strand
ATTTTCACCTTAACATAATAAACTTAATTAAATATAATAAAAAAGAGAAATATAAATAAAAAATAAAAGAACATAAATAAGATAAAAGTTAACTAAGTAAAGGAAAGGAAATGAGAAGCATAAATAAGATATTAATGTAAGTAAAACTTAAGCATTATAATAAAGAGAGAGTAAGAATATGAACTTGATTTGAAAATCAAGATGTCTAAATACATGGTAAATGTCTCTTTTTATAGGCCAAAATTGAAGATTATTGATTTGTTGACTAATTGTTGAGTGGGTGGCCACATCTTGACTTGGTGATAATCCTTCTGTTTTTGCTTGAATAAAACATCATTACTAACATCAGAATTTGAGTAGACTTGATATATGAAAGTTTTAGAAAATTGTCTCAGCTTTCCAACAAGAAACAATTGAGGTCATTTGGACTTCTATAACTCGAGATATGGGTTGAACACTAAATAATATTTAGGCTGTAGGAGAGATTCTAACTTCTTTGTTTTTGCTAAGATATGGACTTCCAAATAGTAGAATTGAGTTTTGCATTTCCATGAATGTTTTAGGTCATGTCTTAGCTTTCTAGCCATATAAACCAAATTGAAATCGAAGATCTACAACTCCAAATATGACCTAACTAAACCAATATCTCTTTTCTATACTTCACCCTCTCTTTGTCTTCTCAATTTTAGTAGTTGAACTCATCAATCAATCCTTTTATTTATGTGATGGACCTGCATTTAAGATGAATATTTACCATAAATTAAAGGTATTTTATAGTATTAGACGTGTTATTATAAAAATGATTTAGTTAAGGAGTTATTGATACTTCAAGTGCAAATTGCTGATATAAAATCATGACAAAAATACACTTTTAAGTACTAATCACATTGTCCAACCAGCTTATTACTAGTTCTTGGTAATCAAAGTGTTAAAATAGAAAAACTAATTTGCAAGTTCCACAAAGCAAAACATTCATTATTCAACTTCTATTAATCTATTCATATAAACAAACTCTTATTAAATTTATATATCTGCTCAATACCTCTTTACCATAATATTAATAAATCTTTCTTTTATGCTCAACATATTAATACATAGTTATGGGGCTTTACTTGGATGAAAACAAAATTTTGTTCTAATGTTTGTGATTAACTTCTTTGAGTTGGGACTATTATCTTTTTTTTTTTAATATATATACATATAACACAATGCATCTTTAACTCATATAATGAGCTTTCAGCTAATGACTCCCAAACTAGTTGGTCTTAGGACATTTGGTGTTGAGACACCCTCTTCGAGCTTATTAACTCGAGTTGCAGATACTGATATGTAGATAGTGCAATGTTTGATTCTTTTAAGCTTTTCTCCTCAACTCATATAATAAGCGTTGGGCCAATAGCTTCCAAGTCTGATTTTAGGGTATTACATGTTAAAACACCCCTTCAGGCTTAATTACTTAACTCTAGGCTTAATTACTTAGGTTAGGGAGGCTACGAAACCAAACTTATCTACATTTTTATTATCATATATATTTCTTTTTGTAAATTATATACTATCCTTTTCTCTTAGTTGTTACCTTTAACAAAAGAATATAAATAATGTAATAATCCAATCTGCAACCCATAATTATATGTTAAAGTGTGTGTATGAAAATAAAGGTTTAAGAATACTAGTTAAATGAGTATATGAGCACAATTAATTGATAACAATGCGAGAGTTTATAAACCTGAATATTTCAAGAAGTATTATGATAGACCTTGTTAAAAATATTTACTAAGATGCGTGTTAAGAATCATTTTAACAAAAGAACTCTTTTACTCTACCATCATAGTACAAACAATTTTGCAAATAATTTATGGAATAGAAAACAAAGTTAGTTAATTATTTTATATCAATTACTATTGTCTCCAAAAAAAAAAACGAGACATTGTCCTTAATGTCCTAAGGTAAAAAGATAGAGTATTGAAGACATAACCTGAAACACCGAACAATGACAAACTTGAAATACACTTAAAGAAATATAAGAAATAACAAAACAAAATAATATGCTATTAATAAAACCAAAAAGACACAAGAATTCACAAATGAATGCTCAAATTCCATATATACTTTTTACTGCTTTTCTTAATTGACCAATTTATGTGACTTATGGAGGGATTAATTATAGTGATGAAAGATTGTAGTTGGTCAATCAATTATTTAGTAGTAGCAGTAGATATTATGATTTATCATGCTGAAAATGTTAGAAATTCATGTTTCACAGCATGATAAATAAAAGACAACAACTTATCATAAAAACCATTAACATTTATTAGACTTATGGGTTTATAGTGAATGCATAGTTAGGTCCAAAAGGAAATATGAAAGATCTCTTCTAATATGCCTCAACCACCTAATAAGATAATGAAGGCATCAACGTGTTTAAACATTGTATTCATTCGATTAGACATTGTGGAGACCTGTAGTTCCTCTCCAAATGTTTTTCAAATGATATCCCCTTTTGCTAAAGCTTTGGGAACAACCCTCAAAACTTAACTAGCTCCTAAAAATACAACTATTGATACTCCCCTCATTAACCCAAAGCTACCTCTTCCATACACTAAATGAATCTTTCTTTCAACTAGTACCTAACCAAGATGATTTATTGATTCTAAAAACTTTATTTCCTTTCCAAGACTAGATCCATTGAAAACATAAATGTTTCTTATGTGATGATGATCAGTACTTAAAAGTATATTTTTATCATGGTTTTATATCATCATTTTGCACTTGAAGTATCAATAACTCCTTAACTAAAGCATGTTTTATAATAATATATCTAATAATATAAGATACCTTTAATTTATGGTAAATGTTCATTTTAAATGCAGGCCTATCACATAAATGAAAGGATTGATTGATGACTTTAAGAACTTAAATTGCAAGGGTAAAGAGATGACCAAAATTAGAAAAGAGATGTCGGTGCAATCCAAACCGGAACACTGTTCGGTAATTGGGTCATATCTGGAGCTATAGATCTCAGATTTAGGTCTACTTTATATGGATGGCTTACATAGGCCTACAACTTTCATATGGAGCCCAAGATCTAAAAATGCCATTTGCAAGTCCAAATTGTAGCAACAACAAAGAAGCCTGAATCTGTCCTCCAGCCCGAGTACTGTTCAGTAGTTTGGCCATATCTGGAGTTCTAGAAGTTGAAATGAGCTGAATGTTTTACACAAGAAAGCTGAGACAATTGCCTACAACTTTCATGCTTTTTAGTGGCTCCAATTTTAACATTATCAATGATGTTTTGGGCAGACAAGAGAAGATAAGGATTGTCACCAAGTCAAGAGTTGGCCACCCACTCATCAATTAGTCATCAAATCAATAGTTCCCAATTTTGGCCTATAAAAGGAGGCATTTGCCATGCATTTAGGCATCTTGGTTTCTAGATCAAGATCATGCTCTTCCTTTCTCTCTTTGTATTTTTTGTAATGTTTATGCTTTACTTTCATTAATATCAAGTTTATGCCTTTCATTTCCTTTCCTTTACTTAGTTAACTTTTATGTTCTATTTTGTTTATCTATTTTGCTTTCTTTCATTATGTCTAGCTAAGTTAGTTATGTCGAGGTGAAAAGGTTACACTAATGGTGTAAGAATAAGTATAATGTAAACTTAATATGGACTTTAATGTTTGATACTAACATGTTTTATATTTGTTTCTTGTTCACTCTTTAATACTTTGCTTGTTAAATGACTAATCTTGATTTATGTTGTATAACACTTGGTACAACAAATGCTTGGCACTTTCATAGTTCATACTGTATGGTATAACCGACACCTGAGCTATGAAAGGAACTTGATTTGTTGTTAACATAAGTTATAATCATGAATGCTTGACGAGATTTACAAGTACTAGCATTAATCGAAAAAGATGACTAATGTAATCATGTTAACAATCTATAATCTGATTGGAACCTCCTTTATGTGTGGTTTCCAATTGAATAATAAGAGTTTATATTATACTTGTTTGACATACCATTAGTGGAACCTCTAACCTTGACATTTGTTATTATTATTGTTTAATCCGTACATTAATTTTCCATCTCCAAGTTCTCATCATCTTCTTCTTCTTCTCTTTCTTTATTATTATTATTATTATTATTATTATTATTATTATTACTATTATTATTATTATTATTATAGTTATTATTGTTATTGTCATTGTTGTTATTATTGTTATTACTATTATTATTGTTGTTGTTATTATTATTATTGTTGTTATACTATTGTCGTTTATAATTTGTACAATTAACCTCCCTGTGGTTCGACCCCGGTCTTGTTGGGTTATTTATTACTTCGACACTCCTGCACTTGGGAGAAGACATCAATCTTTTAGTCGTGTCAAGTTTTTAGCGCCGTTGCCGGGGAGGTAAGTTCTTGTATAAATTATAGTTTTTATTTTATTTTCTCTTTTCACTTTTCTTGTATATAACTGTCTCTTTTATTTTGTTTTCTTCCTTCTTCTTTTGTTTTCTTCTTCATTTTATTATATTCCAACACGTGCATGAGAGTGTGGTCACGTACATCAAGTGGTAGACTTTGTAGGGTATCCTCATCATTTTTAGAAAATATGGCCGAAAAAGATAATCAATCACTTCATAATGAGAATAATGAGAATAACCGTGCTAGAACACTTAGAGACCATATGAATCCCACAAGAACAAGTGCACCATCATGCATAGTTTTTCCTCCCGATGCATCTCATTTTAATTTTAAACCAGGCATTATTCAACTTTTACCTTCTTTTCATGGCTTAGAATTAGAAAATCCATACTTGCATTTAAGGGAATTTGAGGAGGTCTGCAACACATATAATAATTTAAATTGTAGCATGAACACCATCAGCTTAAAGCTTTTTCCTTTTTCATTAAAAGATAAAGCTAAAACATGGCTACAAAATTTAAGACCAAGATCCATTCATGCTTGGGATGAAATGCAACAACAGTTTTTAAAGAAGTTTTTCCGATCTCATAGAACAAATTCTTTCAAAAGACAAATCACCACTTTCACTCAAAAACCAGGAGAAACATTTTACCAATGTTGGGATAGGTATCGAGACTTGCTTAGTACTTGCCCTTATCATGGTTTTGAAACATGGAGATTGGTTTCACATTTCTATGAAGGGTTAACACCTAAAGATAGGCAAATGGTTGAATTGATGTGCAATGGAACTTTTGAAGAGAAAGACCCTAATGAAGCAATGGAGTACTTAGACTTGTTAGCTGAAAATGCTCAAAATTGAGACACCGCGGATACTTATGAGGCACCGAGTAAAACTCAACCTCATACATCTAGTGGAGGTATGTACAACCTTAGGGAAGATCATGACCTTCAAGCCAAGTTTGCATCTTTAGCTAGAAAAGTCGAGGCACTAGAATTGAAAAAAAGTGGTCAATTAAAATCTGTTGAAAACATTGTGTGTCAAATCTGTGAAACAAATGAACACTAACCAGTAACTGTCCAACCTTGCCTTCTTTTAAGGAATGTCTCCATGAACAAGCCCATGCTTTAAACAGTTTCCAAAGGGCCAACCACAACCCATACTCCCAAACATACAACACTGGTTGGAGAAATCACCCAAATTTCAGTTGGAAGAGTGAGAACAACATGCACAAACTTCACACCCACCGTTTCAAGCACACCACAATTTCCAAAATTCTCATAGATATGCACCTCCTTATGCTCCACCTTCTAGAAGAAATCTTGAGGAAACATTGCATGCATTCATTGAAAAGCAAGAGACAATCAATACTCAACTTGCTCAAAACATGACAGATTTTAAAGATACTCTTGCAAAATTAACATCTGCTTTTAGTTTCCAAGAGAAAGGTAAGTTTCCATCTCAACCACAACAAAATTCCAAGGGGCAATACAATGCAAATGCAAGTAGTTCCGGAAGCCAACACATGGATCAAGTCAAATCAGTCACTACTCCACGCAGTGGTAAGGTTATTGAAAAACCCTCTCTTGAACCTTATGAGAAAGATGATGAGTCAATCTCTGAGGGTAAGGAAGGGATTGAATCTGAAAATTGCAAAGAAAAGACTGATTCTCCGCCAGCACTTCCATTTCCTTAAGCCATGACCAAACAAAGGAAAGTCAATCACAACTCTGAAATTTTTGAAATTTTCAAACAAGTAAGGATCAATATACCTTTGCTGGATGCTATTAAACAGGTTCCTTCCTATGCTAAATTTTTGAAAGATCTATGCACTGTGAAGAGGAAACTGAATGTGAAAAAGGAAACCTTTCTAGCCGAACAAGTAAGTGTTATTCTTCAAAACAATAATGCTTTGAAATATAAAGACCCTGGTTGTCCTACAATTTCTTGCTTTATTGGAGAGCATAAAATTGAAAGAGCCTTACTTGATCTTGGTGCTAGTGTGAATTTACTTCCATATTCAGTTTTTTAGAGTCTCAATCTAAGTGAGTTAAAACCAACTTCTATAACTCTTTTACTTGTCGATAGATCTGTAAAAGTGCCTAGAGGAATAATTGAAGATGTGTTAGTAGAAGTCGATAAATTCATTTATCTTGTGGATTTTATTGTCTTGGACACACAACTTGTTGAAGTATGTAATTCATTTCCTGTTATTTTAGGACGTCCATTTCTTGCAACTTCTAATGCATTGATTAATTGTAGGAATGGACTGATGAAGCTATCATTTGGAAATATGACATTGGAGATGAATATTTTCAACATTTGCAAGCAACCTAGAGATGATAATGATTTACAGGAAGTGGACTTTACTGAAAAATTAATTCATGATCAATTTCCAACCACTTCCAGTGAAATTGAGATTGATGAATCTGATGATTTGCAAATGATTTATTTTCAGGAAGAATCAAAGACAAGTAATTGGAGGCCACAAATTGAGGAATTGCCACCACGATCAATTAAGTCCATACCTTCAAGTGTTCAACCACCAAAACCTGATTTAAAGCCGTTGCCATCCAATCTCAAATACTCATTTTTGGGAGAAAATGAAACTTTTCCGGTAATAATCTCTTCCAAACTTAATGCACATCAAGAAGGTAAGTTATTACAAACTCTGAAAATGCACAAAAATGCATTAGGATGGACCATAGCTTATATAAAAGGAATTAGTCCTTTGATTTGTACACACAGAATTTATTTAGAGGAAAATGCTAAACCCTCTAGAGAAATGCAACGAAGGCTAAATCCTAATATGAAAGAAGTAGTGAAAAATGAAGTCATTAAGCTTCTAGATAATGAAATCATTTATCCTATTTCTGACAGCAAATGGGTAAGTCCTACCCAAGTTGTACCCAAGAAGTCTGGAGTCACTATGATAACAAATGAGAACAATGAGTTAATTCCCACTAGAATTGTTACTGGTTGGCGCATGTGCATTGACTATAGGAAACTTAATTCAATGACTAGAAAAGATCATTTTCCTTTACCTTTCATGGATCAAATCCTAGAAAGAGTTGCAGGTCATGAATTTTATTGTTTCCTAGATGGCTATTCGGGTTACAACCAAATTGAAATTGCATTGGAAGATCAAGAGAAGACTACTTTCACATGTCCATTTGGTACTTTTGCATATCGTAGGATGCCTTTTGGATTATGTAATGCACCAACCACATTTCAAAGATGCATGCTTAGTATATTTAGTGATATGGTTGAACATTTTCTTGAGATTTTCATGGATGATTTTTCTGTTTTTGGCGATTCATTTGATGATTGTTTGACTAACTTAGAAAAGGTTTTGACCAGGTGTGAAGAGAAGAATCTTGTGCTGAATTGGGAAAAATGTCATTTTATGGTAACAAACGGCATTGTACTTGGTCACATTGTTTCATCAAAAGGAATTGAAGTTGACAAATCTAAAATCGAGTTAATTGCAAACTTGCCAACACCAAAATCTCTTAAAGATGTTAGATCATTCCTAGGACATGCTGGTTTTTATAGAAGGTTCATCAAAGTTTTTAGTGTAATATCTAAGCCTTTAAGTAACCTTCTAACAAAAGATACTATTTTTGAATGGACTGAACATTGTGAAGAAGCCTTTGTTAAACTTAAAAACTTCTTACTTGTGCTCCTATTATTCAACCTCCCGATTGGTCATTACCTTTTGAACTAATGTGTGATGCTAGTGATTATGCCGTAGGTGTTGTTTTGGGACAAAGAAAAGATAAGAAACCTTATGTAATTTACTATGCAAGTAAAACTTTAAATAGTGCTCAAATGAATTATACCACCACTGAAAAAGAATTACTTGCAGTAGTATTTGCATGTGAAAAATTCAGATCTTATCTTGTTGTTGTTTTTAGTGATCATGCAGCATCGAAATATCTTCTTTCTAAGAAAGATTCTAAGGCTAGATTGGTGTAGTGGATTTTATTACTTCAAAAATTTGATATTACAATCAAAGATAAGAAAGGCAGCGAAAATGTTGTCGCAGATCACTTGTCAAGATTGACAACAGATTCGAAAACTGACATCACACCAATCGATGACTACTTTCCCGATGAATCTTTACTTTCTATCTCTACAATGCCTTAGTTTGCTAATATTGTCAATTTTCTTGTTTCAGGACAATTGCCAGCTCATTGGAGTACCCAAGATAAAAGAAAGTTCTTGAACTTTTATTGGGATGATCCTTATTTATTCAAATATTGTCTTGATCAAATATTTCGAAGATGCATTCCTGACAATGAGGTAAGTAGTGTCATTAAATTTTGTCATTCTGAGGCATATGGAGGCTATTTCTCGTCAAGAAAGACAACTGCAAAAATCTTACAAAGTGGATTTTACTGGCCCACCATGTTCAAAGACTCACATGCATTCTGCAAGTCTTGTGAAAATTGTCAAAAGTTGGGATCTATTTCAAAACGTCACATGATGTCTTTAAATCCTATTATTGCCATTGAGATCTTTGACTGCTGGGGTATAGATTTCATGGGTCCATTCCCTCCATCATTTGGTTTCTTATACATATTAGTCATAGTAGATTATGTTTCAAAATGGATAGAGGCAATTTCAAGTCGAAACAATGATCACAAAACAGTGATAAAGTTTTTGAAAGAAAATATTTTGAGTCGATTTGGAGTCCCTCGAGCCATAATAAGTGATGGTGGAACACATTTCTGCAACAAGTCATTTGAGTCTTTAATGAAGAAATATGGAATCACACATAAAGTTGCCACCCCTTATCACCCTCAAACAAGTGGACAAGTAGAGCTTGCTAATAGGGAGATCAAACATATTTTGGAGAAAACAGTGAACCCTAATAGGAAAGACTGGTCTTTAAGACTTAATGATGCACTTTGGGCTTATCGAACTGCTTATAAAACATCATTAGGTATGTCACCTTATAGACTAATCTATGGAAAACCTTGTCACTTACCTGTGGAACTTGAACATAAAGCTTATTGGGCTATTAAAGCTCTCAATTCAAATCTGGATGATGCTAGTCAACTGCAAAAATTACAAATAAATGAGCTTGAGGAAATAAGAAATGATGCATATGAAAATTCAAGAATTCATAAAGCAAGAATTAAAGAGTTTCATGACAAGAAAATACTGAGAAAAACATTCAGTGTTGGTCAAAAAGTCTTGCTTTATAATTCTCGACTGCATTTATTTCTTGGAAAATTAAGATCAAGATGGAGCGGTCTTTTTATTGTGAAACATGTGTATCCATATGGGGCCTATGACATCAAGAATCCAAAGAATGACAATGTTTTCAAGGTAAATGGACATCGTTTGAAAGTTTACTTTGATAATTTTTCAGTTGAACATAACTCTATTGAATTAGGTGATCCTGTATGTAAAGATTGATTTTTATTTTTTATTTTTTTTGTTTCTTTTTGAGTGATTTTTGCTAGTTTCTCTCACCCCGGTCAAATGGCGGATAACGGTACTACGTGACTTAAGTCGGTTCTTTCAGTTTCCCATAATAACTGATATCTGTGTATATATTTGTGCAATTCTATGAATCTCTCTTCCAATTCTCATTTGAAAATGGACACTAATCTTGAAAAATTGAAAAAGTATCTTCCCGCTTTGCCTCAGAATGCGATTACAAAAATTTACCGTGCTAGATGTGCAAGATTGAGATTGTTAATGAATCATGGAATTCCTGAAGATATTCGCTGGTTGATTGAAGCAAAAGTCCGATTATCAGGTGAGTCCTCTAACTCCTTCATTTCATATATGCCTGGAACAGGTAAAAGCACTTTTGCAAAGAAACGTCGTGCAAAATGACTGAAAGTCTGTCATCAATGTGTTAGATGGACTTGTAATACACAATGTCGTTCTTTAGGAATAGTATCTATAAACCGTGAAGATAAAATACAATTAATTAAGGATGGCCTGAGTAAGGAGTTTTTAGATAATCTTCTATTGACTCTTGACCACTATTTCATGGCCACTATTTATGGACTTGCATCGTAGTGGAGATGTACATCGTGTAATTCATGATTTATGGCCACTATTTCATAAAGAACATGATCGACTTAGTCTTGGGAATCTGACTAAAAAAGACCCTATTTGCTAGTTTTTAAAAAAACTAGATGGGAAGCCTATCCTCGACATATAGAGGGCGTTTAACCCGTTCTTGGACGTAAAACCAAGGAAAGATGTGAGCCACAATCACAACTACTTGTACATACACATGCTTTTTCAAAAGTAAATGAATAAATAAACAAAAAGAGAGAGAGAGTGTGTGTGAGACTCCAGCTGGCCTACATATAGGTGTTATGATTGCCTTTCTAATTTCTCATCTATAAAACCCTCTTTTTCTTCTTTTCATTTCTACTCAACCCATACATTCAACAAATACAGAAGTGCGTAGAAATGACAAGTTCCTCACGTCATCAGATAAGAAATGTTTGTGTTTTCGGTGGATCTAGTCTTGAGAAAGAAAATGAGTTTTTAGAATCAGCAAATCATCTTGGTCAAGTGCTAGTTGAGAGAAAGATTCATTTAGTGGAATCAGCAAATCATCTTGGTCAGGTGCTAGCTGAGAGAAAGATTCATTTAGTGTATGAGGGAGACGGTCTTGGGTTAATGGGAGGTGTGTCAATAGCTGCATTTTTAGGAGGTAGTCAAGTTTTGGGGGTCGTCCCCGAAGCTTTAGTACAAGGGGACATCATTGGAAAAACAATTGGAGAGGAACTTCAGGTCTCCACAATGTCGGCTCGAATGAATGCAATGTTTAACCATGTTGATGCCTTCATTACTTTACCAGGTGGTCTAGGCACATTATAAGAGATCTTTCATATTTCCTCTTGGGCTCAACTGTACATTCACCATAAACCCATAGGTTTGTTAAATGTTAATGGTTATTATGATAAGTTGTTGTCTTTTCTTGATCATGCTGTGGAACAGGAATTTCTAACATCTTCTACACGACAAATCATAATCTCTGCTGCTACTACTGAACAATTAATTGACCAACTACAATCCTTCATTCCTGTAATTGATCCCTCCATGAGTCATATAAATTGGTCAACTAAGGAAAGCCGTAAAAAACTTAAATTGGATTTAAGCCTTCATTTGTGAATTTTTATGTTTTTTGGTTTTATTATTGTGTTTTATTATTTCTTATTTTTGTTTCAGTGTGTTTCAGGTTTGTCAGTGTTCGTTATTTCAGGTGATATCTTCTATACTCTATCTTTCTACCTTAGAACATTGAGGACAATGTCTCGTTTTGGTTGGGGGGAGAGGGTAGTAGCTGATAAAAAAAAAAATTGTTTTTCATTTCATAAAGCATGTGCATAATTGTTGTTACTAGGATAACAGAGTAAAGGAGCTCTTTTGTTAAAGTAACTTATGAGACGCATCTTAGTAACCATTCTTAACAAGGTCTATTATAATACTTCTTGAAATATTCAGGTTTACAAACTCTCGCATTGTTATCACTTAATTCTACTCATATATTTATTTAACATGTATTCTTAAACCTTAATTTACACATACACACACTTTAACATATGATTGTGGGTTGCATATTGGATTATTACATTATTTATGTTCTTTTGTTAAAGGTCACAACTAAGGAAAAGGGATTGTATATAATTAAAAAAAAGAAAAAAAATGATAATAATAAAAATATAGATAAGTTTGGTTTCGTAGCCTCTCTAACCTAAGCAATTAAGCCTGAAAGGGGTGTTTTAACACCTAATACCCTAAAGTCAACTGACTTGGGAACCATTGGCCCAACGCTTGTTACATGGGCTGAGGAGAAAAGCTTAAGGGAATCAAATATTGCACTATCTACATATCAGTATCTGCCACCCGAGTTACTAAGCTCGTAGGGGTGTTTGAACACCTAATGCCCTAAGACCAACTGGTCTGGGAGTCATTAGCTGAAAGCTCGTTACATGGGTTAAAGATGCATGATGTTTTAAAATTATATGTATATATATTTAAAAAAGAAGAAGACGAAAAAAGACAAAAATAATAATCCCAATCCAAGGAAGTTAACCTTAAACATTAGAACAAAAATTTTGTTTTCTTCCAAGAAAAGCCCCATAATTATGTGTTGATACATTGAGCACAAAAGAAAAGTTTATTAATATCTTGTTAAGAGGTATTGAGCAGATATATTATGAAATGAAAAACAATTTTTTTTTTATCAACTACTACCCTCTCCCCCCAACCAAAACGAGACATTGTCCTCAATGTTCTAAGGTAGAAAGATAGAGTATAGAAGATATCACCTGAAATAACGAACACTGACAAACCTGAAACACACTGAAACAAATATAAGAAACAACAAAACACAATAATAAAACCAAGCATGTGTATGTACAGGTAGTTGTGATTGTGGCTCACATCTTCCCTTGGTTTTACGTCCAAGAACGGCTTAAACGCCCTCTATGGGTCGGGGATAGGCTTCCCATCCAGTTTTCTTAAAAACTGGCAAACAGGGTCTTTTTTAGTCAGATTCCCAAGACTAAGTCTATCATGTTCTTTATGAAATAGTGGCCATAAATCATGAATTGCACGATGCACATCTCCACTAGGATGCGTCTCAAGAGTCAATAGAAGATTATCTAAAGACTCCTTACTCAGGCCATCCTTAATGAATTGTATTTTATCTTCACGGTTTATAGATACCATTCCTAAAGAACGACATTGTGTATTACAAGTCCATCTAGCACATCGATGACAGACATCCAGTCGTTTTGCACGACGCTTCTTTGCAAAAGTGCTTTTACCTGTTCCAGGCATGTGTGAAATGAAGTTAGAGGACTCACCTGATAATCGGACCTTTGCTTCAATCAACCAACGAATATCTTCAGGAATTCCATGATTCATTAATAATCTCAATCTTGCACATCTAGCACGGTAAATTTTTGTAATCGCATTCTGAGGCAGAGCGGGAAAATACTTTTTCAATTTTTCAAGATTAGTGTCCATTTTCAAATGAGAATTGGAAGAGAGATTCAAAGAATTGCACAGATATATACACAGATATCAGTAATTGTGGGAAACTGAAAGAACCGACTTAAGTCACGGAGTACCGTTATCCGCCATTTGACCGGGGTGAAGAAACTTGCAAAAATCACTCAAAAAGAAACAAAAATAAAATAAAATAAAATCAATATTTATATAAGAAACAAAAATAAAATAAAATAAAATCAATATTTATATAAGAAACAAAAATAAAGTAAAATAAAATAAAATAAAATCAATCTTTATATACAGGATCACCCAATTCAATAGAGTTATGTTCAACTGAAAAATTGTCAAAGTAAACTTTCAGACGATGTCCATTTACCTTGAAAACATTGCCATTCTTTGGATTCTCGATGTCATAGGCCCCATATGGATACACATGTTTCACAATAAAAGGACCACTCCATCTTGATCTTAATTTTCCAGGAAATAAATGCAGTCGAGAATTATAAAGCAAGACTTTTTGACCAACATTGAAGGTTTTTCTATGTATTTTCTTGTCATGAAATTCTTTTATTCTTGCTTTATGAATTCTTGAATTTTCATATGCATCATTTCTTATTTCCTCAAGCTCATTTATTTGTAATTTTCGCAGTTGACTAGCATCATCCAGATTTGAATTGAAAGCTTTAATAGCCCAATAAGCTTTATGTTCAAGTTCCACAGGCAAGTGACAAGGTTTTCCATAGACTAGTCTATAAGGTGACATACCTAATGATGTTTTATAAGCAGTTCGATAAGCCCAAAGTGCATCATTAAGTCTTAAAGACCAGTCTTTCCTATTAGGGTTCACTGTTTTCTCCAAAATATGTTTGATCTCCCTATTAGCAAGCTCTACTTGTCCACTTGTTTGAGGGTGATAAGGGGTGGCAACTTTGTGTGTGATTCCATATTTCTTCATTAAAGACTCAAATTGCTTGTTATAGAAATGTGTTCCACCATTACTTATCATGGCTCGAGGGATTCCAAATCAACTCAAAATATTTTCTTTCAAAAACTTTATCATTGTTTTGTGATCATTGTTTCGACTTGGAATTGTCTCTATCCATTTTGGAACATAATCTACTACGACTAGTATGTACAAGAAACTAAATGATGAGGAAATGGACCCATGAAATCCATACCCCAACAGTCAAAGATCTTAATGACAAGAATAAGATTTAGAGGCATCATGTGATGTTTTCAAATAGATCCCAACTTTTGATAATTTTTACAAGTCTTGCAGAATATATAGTCCTTGAACATGGTGGGCCTGTAAAATCCACTTTGTAAGATTTTTACAGTTGTATTTCTTGATGAGAAATGACCCCCACATGCCTTAGAATGACAAAATTTATTGACACTACTTTCATATTGAGACTTTAAAAAACTAAATATGAAAGTAAATTTACACTGGCTCCAAGATCAAGTAAGGTTATTTTAATTTTATGTTCTCTAATAAAACAAGAAATTATAGGACAACCAGGGTCTTTATATTTCAAAACATTATTGTTTTGAAGAATGACGCTTACTTGTCCGGCTAAAAAACTTTCTTTTTCATATTCAGTTTCCTCTTCATAGTGCATAGATCTTTCAAAAATTTAGCATAGAAAGGAACTTGTTTAATAGCATCTAACAAAGGTAAATTGATACTTACCTGTTTGAAAGTTTCAAAGATTTTAGAGTTGTGATTGACTTTCCTTTGTTTAGTTATGACATGAGGAAATGGAAGTGCTAGCGGAGAATCAGTCTTTTCTTTGCAATTTTCAAATTCAACCCCTTCCTTACCCTCAGAGATTGACTGGTCATCTTCCTTATAACATTCAAAAGTGGGTTTTTCAATAACCTTACCACTGCGAAGAGTAGTGACTGATTTGACTTGATCTATATGTTGGCTTCCAGAACTACTTGTATTTGCATTGTATTGCCTTTGAGATTTTATTGTGGTTGAGATGGAAACTTACCTTTCTTTTGAAAACTAAGAGCAGATGTCAATTTTACAAGAATATCTTTAAATTTTGTTATAGTTTGAGCAAGTTAAGTATTGATTGTCTCTTGCTTTTTAATGAATGCATGCAATGTTTCCTCAAGATTTCTTCTAGGTGGTGGAGCATAAGGAGGTGCATATTCATGAGAATTTTAAAAATTATGGTGTGCTTGAAATGATGGTTGTGAAGTTTGTATATTTTCACTTTTCCAACTGAAATTTGGATGATTTCTCCAACCAAGGTTGTATGTTTGTGAGTATGGGTTATGATTGAGCCTTTGAAAACTGTTTAAAGCATGAGCTTGTTCATGAAGACATTCCTTAAAAGAAGGCAAGGTTGGATAGTTATTGATTATCTGTTCATTTGTTTTACAAATTTGACACATGATTAGTACTTAAAAGTGCATTTTTATCATGGTTTTATATCATCATTTTGCACTTAAAGTATCAATAACTCCTTAACTAAAGCATGTTTTATAATAATATATCTAATAATATAAGATATCTTTAATTTCTGGTAAATGTTCATTTTAAATGCAAGCCTATCACATAAATGAAAGGATTCATTGATGACTTTAAGAACTTAAATTGCAAGGGCAAAGAGATGACCAAAATTAGAAAAGAGATGTCGGTGCAATCCAAACCGGAATACTGTTCGGTAATTGGGTCATATCTGGAGCTATAGATCTCAGATTTAGGTCTACTTTATATAGATGGAAAGGTAAGACATAGGCCTATAACTTTCATATGAAGCCAAAGATCTAAAATGGCCAGTTTCAAGTCCAAATTGGTGCAACAACAAAGAAGCCCGAATATGTCCTCCAGCCCAAGCACTGTTCAGTATTTTGGCCATATCTAGAGTTCTAGAAGTTGAAATGAGCTGAATTATTTACACAAGAAAGCTGAGACAATTGCCTACAACTTTCATGTTTTCAAGTGACTCCAATTTTGACGTTATCAATGACGTTTTGGGCAGACAAGAGAAGATAAGAATTGTCACCAAGTCAAGAGTTGGCCACCCACTCATCAATTAGTCATCAAATCAATAGTTCCCAATTTTGGCCTATAAAAGGAGGCATTTGCCATGCATTTAGGCATCTTGGTTTCTAGATCAAGATCATGCTCTTACTTTCTCTCTTTGTATTTTTTGTATTGCTTATGTTTTGCTTTCATTAATATCAAGTTTATGCCTTTCAATTCCTTTCCTTTGCTTTGTTAACTCTTATCTTATTTATGTTCTTATTTTGTTTATTTATTTTTCTTTCTTTCATTATGTCTAGCTAAGTTTATTATGTCAAGGAGAAAAGGCTACACTAATGGTATAAGAATAAGTATAGTGTAAACTT